>NC_052158.1:161862850-161909032 GCF_902713615.1 Scyliorhinus canicula
ACACACTATCATTAATAAATAAAAACACAACAGTTAACATCAGTGCACAACGATATCATTCTGTACAATCGTCAGGTCAGATCTCAAAGCGATCAATAATTCCTGTCAGGATTTCTCCTCATTCAGCTTTTCAAAATAGAAAATATAAAGGATTGCAACATTCTTTCATTTTTCTTCAATGAATTTAGATCACAGAGGGATGTCCTTGTCAGTTAGATGATACGGGTGGACTAAGGGAGGTCGGGGTCACTTTGCTTGTCAGAAATAATAAATGACCAGCAAGAAAGGAAATAAAGAATCATCCGGAACAACGCGTGTGGATGCAGAGAAAGATCTAAACGACTATCTGATTATCTCACAGCACCAATGGAGGGAGACAGATTTGGGCAAATACTTGGAACAATTAAAGAACAGGAACTGAAAAGAATGATTGAGAAATTATAGTGAAAACAATAAACAATGTTGAAGATTGGTAAAAATGAGATCCTTAACTTAAATTTAACGGTTTGTAAAAGGACAAATATTGTCAAACTCTGAGACAAGAGAGCTCAAGAACTCAACAAAAAATAAATAAACTGGCCCAGAATAAATGAAAACAATAGGGGAGGGGGGGGGGAGGGTGAGGGGGGGAGGGGAAGGAGGGTGAGGAGGGTGAGGAGGGTGGGGAGGGTGAGGGGAGGGTGAGGGGGGGGGGAGGAGGGTGAGGAGGGTGGGGAGGCTGAGGGGAGGGTAAGGGTGGGGTTGAGGGGGGAGGGTCAGGTGGGTGGGGAGGGTGAGGGGGGAGGGTGAGGAGGGGGAGATGGGAGGGTGAGGGGGGAGGAGGGTCAGGAGGGTGGGAGGGTGAGGGGGGAAGGGTGAGGCTGAGGAGGGTGGGGAGGGTGAGGGGGAGGGGGAGGCTGAGGAGGGGGAGGGTGAGAGGGGGGATGGGACGGAGGGTTGAGGAGGGTGGGGAGGCTGAGGGGAGGGTGAGTTGAGGGGGGAGGGTCAGGTGGGTGGGGAGGGTTGAGGCTGAGGAGGGGGAGGGTGAGAGGGGGGAGGGTGAGGAGGGGGGAGATGGGGAGGGTGAGGGGGGAGGAGGGTAGGTGGGTGGGGAGGGTGAGGGGGAAAGGGTGAGGCTGAGGAGGGTGGGGAGGGTGAGGGGGAGGGGGAGGCTGAGGAGGGGGAGGGTGAGAGGGGGAGGGTGAGGAGGTGGGAGGGGAGGGTGAGGGGGAGGATGAGGAGGGGGAGGGAAAGAGGGAGAAATGGGATGGGTAAGGAGGAGAATAATGAGGGAGAGAAGGGAAAGGGGGAGGGGAGTGGTTGATAGGGGTGGAAGAGATTGGGGGGGAGAGGGAGCTGAGGGAGGGGGAGATGGAGGGAGGGGGAGATGGAGGGGGAGAGATGGAGGGAGGGGGAGATGGAGGGAGGGGGAGATGGAGGGAGGGGGAGACGGGGAGTAATGGAGGGGGAGGCCGGAGAGATGACAAGGGGAGGTGGGACGGGGGGGAGGGGGGTTGGGAGGGACATATATGGGGTTGAAGAGGAGATGGGGCAACGGGATGTGGGGGTGAGGAATGTGCAGTGGGGAAGTAGTTTTCTGGGAGAGTTAGCTGGATCTCTCTAGGGAGAGTTAGCTGGATCTCTCTGGGAGAGTTAGCCGGTTCTCTCTGGGGAGAGTTAGCGGATCTCTCTGGGAGAGTCGGCTGGATCTCTCTGGGTGAGTCAGCTGGATCTCTCTAGGAGAGTTAGCTGCATCTCTCTGGACAAAGAACAAAGAAAAGTACAGCACAGGAACAGGCCCTTCGGCCCTCCAAACCTGCGGCGAACATGCTGCCCGACTAAACTAAAAGCTTCTTCACTTCCTGGGATTAAGGGTTATGGTGTTCGAGCCGGAAAGTGGAGCTGAGTCCACAAAAGATCAGCCATGATCTCATTGAGTGGCGGAGCAGGCTCGAGGGGCCAGATGGCCTACTCCTGCTCCTAGTTCTTATGTTCTTATATTCCCATCCTATTCATGTATTTGCCAAGATGCCCCTTAAATGTCACTATCGTCCCTGCTTCCACCACCTCCTCCGGCAGCGAGTTCCAGGCACCCACTACCCTCTGTGTAAAAGAGTTGCCTCATACATCTCCTCTAAACCTTACCCCTCTTACCGTAAACCTATGCCCCCTAGTAATTGGCCCCTCTACCCTGGGAAAAGCCTCTAACTATCCACTCTGTCTATGCCCATTATAATTTTGTAGACACTCTATCAGGTCGCCCCTCAACCTCCATCGTTCCAGTGAGAACAAACTGAGATTATTCAAGTCTCCTCATAGCTAATGCCCTCCATACCAGGCAACATCCGGTAAATCTCTTCTGCACCCTCTCTAAAGCCTCCACATCCTTCTGGTAGTGTGGCGACCAGAATTGAACACTATACTCCAAGTGTGGCCTAACTAAGGTTCTATACAGCTGCAACATGACTTGCCAATTCTTATACTCAATGCCCCGGCCAATGAAGGCAAGCATGCCATATGCCTTCTTTACTATCATCTCCACCTGCGTTGCCCCTTTCAGTGACGTGTGGACCTGTACACCTAGATCTCTCTAACTGTTGTCATGTGAAAGTACCTTGAAGAATGAGTGTTTAAGAAATGTACCTTTAAGAAATGGGTGTTTATCAGTGATGTCAGAGTGTCGGTGGAGCTGGGCTATCTGCCAGCTTTTACTTTTGTTTTAGGCTGTTTGCTGCAGGGTGTGTTTTAGTTTCGTTTTCAGAGCTGGATAGCTGCAGTCACAGCCAAAAGGTGTGTGAGTCTCTCTCTCTCTGTGATTTTAAAGATTGTAAATTGATCCTTTGGTGATTTAAACTAATAACTGCTCTCAGTAGTGACTTTAACCTGATGTGCTTCTGTTTAAAGGGTTTTTTTTTTTAAGTCTTATGGATGTTAAAAGGACAGCTTAAGGATTACTTAGCGTTGTATTCTTGGGGGTTGTATTTGAATTGATGGTTGCTAAGATGTTCACTGTATGTTTTTAAAAAGGTTAACTTGAGTCATAGAATACACATTGTTTTGCTTTAAAAAATACTTTTCCATTTCTGCTGTACCACACCTGTAGAGTGGGCCATGTGCTCCCCATACCACAACTTATTAAAATTTGTGGTTCAGGTGAACTCCATGATACACTTTGGGGTTCTCTAAACCCCGGCCCATAACACTGTCAATACTCTTGAGGGTTCTACCATTCACTGTATATTCCCTACCTGCATTAGACCTTCCAAAATGCATTACCTCACATTTGTCCGGATTAAACTCCATCTGCCATCTCTCCGCCCAAGGGCAGCACGGTGGCCTAGTGGTTAGCACAACCGCCTCACGGCGTTGAGGTCCCAGGTTCGATCCCGGCTCTGGGTCACTGTCCGTGTGGAGTTTGCACATTCTCCCCGTGTCTGCGTGGGTTTCGCCCCCCACAACCCAAAGATGTGCAGGGTCGGTGGATTGGCCAGGCTAAATTGCCCCTTAATTGGAAAAAATAATTGGGTAATCTAAATTTATTAAAAAAAAATCTCTCCGCCCAAGTCTCCAAATGATCTAAACTGTGCTGTATCATCTGACAGTCCTCATCGCTATCAGCAATTCCACCAACCTTTGTGTCGTCTGCAAACTTACTAATCAGACCAGTTACATTTTCCTCCAAATCATTTATATATACTATGAACAGCAAAGGTCCCAGCACTGATCCCTGCGGAACACCACTAGTCACAGCCCTCCAATCAGAAAAACTCTTGCTAATTTGAAGGAATAACAGGAAGACAGAGTATTGGGCTAATGGTAAGGTTTTTGGTAGTGTGGATGAGCAGAGAGATCTCGGTGTCCATGTACATAGATCCCAGAAAGTTGCCACCCAGGTTGAGAGGGTTGTTAAGAAGGCGTACGGTGTGTTAGCTTTTATTGGTAGAGGGATTGAGTTTCGGAGCCATGAGGTCATGTTACAGCTGTACAAAACTCTGGTGCGGCCACATTTGGAGTATTGCGTTCAATTCTGGTCGCCGCATTATAGGAAGGATGTGGAAGCATTGGAAAGGGTGCAGAGGAGATTTACCAGGATGTTGCCTGGTATGGAGGGAAGATCTTATGAGGGAAGGCTGAGCGACTTGAGGCTGTTTTCGTTAGAAAGAAGAAGGTTAAGAGGTGACTTAATTGAGGCATACAAGATGATCAGAGGATTAAATAGGGTGGACAGTGAAAGCCTTTTTCCTCGGATGGTGATGTCTAGCATGAGGGGACATAGCTTGAATTGAGGGAAGATAGATATAGGACAGATGTCAGAGGTAGGTTCTTTACTCAGAGAGTAGTAAGGGTGTGGAATGCCCTGCCTGCAACAGTAGTGGACTCGCCAACACTAAATGCATTCAAATGGTCATTGTGTAGATGGGCTTTAGAGTGGTTTCACAGGTCAGCTCACATTGAGGGCCGAAGGGCCTGTACTGCGCTGTAATGTTCTATGCTCTATGATTTTCCTTTCACTGTACTGTCAGAATCAAACTAAAATCAAACTCACACCTGGTTATGGCTGGTGTAAATTAAGCTTTGGTTGATTGTCATGTTGGACATATCCTTCAAAGTGCTGAAGGGCAAGTTGCAAGACTAAGGCTTCTATTCAAAGGTGGAACACTTTCTTTGGCACAGGCGGAGTTTTCTGAAAAATACCACACCGGCCTCTCTATTCCTGCATCGTCGTCTTGTAGCAGCACTGCCCCTACCCCCAGGTCTCTGGCATCTGTGGCCATTTTAAATGGCCTGAAGTCCAGGCTGTCCATCAATCTGTCAAACCCTACAGTGTTTTCACTTGTTTCTGCAACATGCCCAACATGCACTGCATTTCAGTCTCGAACTGAACCAGTCTCTGTAGTTTTAGTCAGACGCATGTGGCGTTATTGGTTCAGAGTTTCTAATGTCCAAATCATGATTAGTTGATTAGTACCCCTGGTGTTTCCCTAAAACTCTTTTCTTTCAGTACCCTTATATATCTGTCTCTTTCTATCTCTCATGTAATGCTGTCAGTCTATTCTGATTGTCCAATGAACGTGTAATTTAAAAGGGTAAGTGATGGTAGGAGAACTCAAAGCCTTGATTTGCTCCTCTTGCTCCTTGTGGGAAGCTGGGAACATTCCCAGTGCTCGGGGCAATGTGCACAGGAAGTGTTTCCAGCTGCAGCTCCTGGAAGCCCGGGTTTCAGAGCTGGAGCAGCGGCTGGGGACACTGTGGAACATCTGCCAGTTGGAGAGCATCGTGGATAGCATGTATAGAGAGGTGGTCACACCGCAGTCTCAGACTCCACAGGCAGGAAGGGAATGGGCGACCACCAGGCAGAGAAAGAGTGTGAGGCAGGCAGTGCAGGATTCTCCTGTGGCCATTCCCCTGCAGAACAGATATACCGTTATGGATACTGTTGAGGGGAATGGCTTCTCAGGGGAAAACAGCAACAGCCAAATTCATTACACCACAGTTGGTTCTGCTGCAGAGGGGAGGAGTAAAAAGTGTGGGACGGCAATAGTTATGGGGGATTTGATTATAAGGAGAATAGACAGGTGTTTCTATGGCTGCAAATGAGACTCCAGGATGGTGTGTTGCCTACCTGGTTCTATGGTCAAGGATGTCTCAGAGCGGGTGCAGGACATTCTGGAGGGGGAGGTGAACAGCCAGTGGTCATGGTAACATTGGTACCAACGCATAGGTTAAAAAAGTGATGAGATCCTGAAAGCAGAATATCGGGAGTTAGGAAGAAAGTTGAGAAGTCGGACCTCACAAGGTAGTGATTACTACCGGTGCCACGTGCTAGTCAGAGTAGAAATAATAGGATATATCGGATGAATACGTGGCTGAAGAGATGGTGTCAGGGGGAGGGTTTCAGATTCCTGGGGCATTGGGACCGGTTCTGGGGGAGGTGGGACCTGTACAAACTGGACAGGTTACACCTGGGCAGGACTGGAACTGATGTCCCAGGGGGAGTATTTGCTAGAGTGGTTGGGGAGGGTTTAAACTAATGTGGCAGGACGATGGGAACCGATGTAAGGAGTTAAAGGAGGCGGAATCAATGACAAAACAAAAGATAGAAAGAGGAATAAGAAAAGTGATATGCAGAGAAACCAAGGGCCAGATTCAAACAGGGACACAGTGAAAAATATTGGGAGCGGGACTAGCCATGTTAAAAAGAAGAGTTTCAAGGCTCTGTGCCTTAACATGTGGAGCATTTGCAATAAAGCGGATGAACTAATCGCGCAAATAGACGTAAACGGGTATGATATAATCGAGATTGCAGAGACATAACTGCAGGGTGACCAGGGATGGAAACTGAATGTCCCAGGGGTATTCCGTATTTAGGAAGGACAGACAGAAAGGAAAATGTGTTGGTGTGGCACTGCTGGTTACAGAGGAAATTAACACAATAGTGAGAAAGGATATTAGCTCTGACAATGCGGAATCTGTATGGGTCGAGCTGAGAAACACCGAGGGGCAAAATGTGTTAGTGAGCATCGTATATAGACCCCCAAGCTGCAGTGGTGAGGTTTGGAATGGCATTAAACAGGAAACTAGAGACTCATGCAATAAAGGAACATCTGTAATTATGGGTGATTTTAATCTGGATATTGATTGGGTAAATCAAATTACAATGCCGTAGAGGAAGAATTCTTGGAGTGTATACAGGATGGTTATCTGGACTAATACATTGAGAAACCAACTAGTGAACTTTCTCTGGTGAGAAAGTAAATGAATGGAAATAAAAATGTGGTGAAGGTGGAGGAGAGAGTTCACAGTCTGAAGTTGTTGAACTCAATGTTAAGTCTGGAAGGCTGTAACGTGCCCAATCAGAAGATGCGCTACCTAACCAGAAAAAAGTGTTTCGCCCCTCGGATGGTGAGCAGGGAGGATCACCCGTCTGTGATTGCACGGGAAGACGGTATCCCGGAGGTAACGGTCCCTACGAAATGCTGACAGCACGAGTGAGGGGAAGATGAAATCATCCTGGAGTTTGTGGAACTGGCGGAGGATGATTCTTTGAATGTAGAGGCTGGTCGGGTGAAAAGTGAGGACAAGAGGGACCCTCTCCTGGTTCTGGGGAGGGTGATGAGGGGGTGGGGGCAGAGATGCAGGAGATGGATCAGACACAGCTCAGAGCCCTCTCGGCCACAGTTAGTGGGAAACCACGATTAAGGAAGATTGAAGACATGTCAGTAGCACCGTTTTGGAAAGTGGCATCGGAACAGATGCGATGGAGGCGAAGGACCTGGGAGAATGGGATGGAGTTCGTACCAGGTGTGGTTGTGAAGAGCTGAGTCAGGGTAGCTGTGGGAGTCAGTGGGCTTGTAATAGATATTATTGGACAGTCTATTCGCAGAAATGGGGATAGAGATCAAGGAAGAGAAGGAAAGTGTTGGAGATGGACCATAGAACCCCTAAGGTGCAGAACGAGGCCATTCAGGCCATTGAATCAGCACCAACGCTAACCCTACCTAGGCCCCCAACCTACTCCATAACCCAATAACTCCATCTATTAATTTGGACACTAAGGGCAATTTAACACGGCCATCTAACCCGCACATCTTTGGACTGTGGGAGGAAACCGGAGCACCCGGAGGAAACCCATACACACTCGGGGAGAAAGTGCAAATTCCGCACTGACAGTAGGGTGAGCAGACTCAATGGGCCAAATAGCCTCGTTCTGGACTATAGGGAGTCTATCTCCATCTGCAACATGGAATTGAACCCGGGACCATGGAGCTGTGGGGCAGCAATGTTAACCACTGCGCTACCCATGTGAAGGTGATAGATGGGTGGAGATTGGAAGCAAAATTAATCCATTTTTCCAGGTCCAGACGAAAACATGAAGTGGCACCGAGTCAGTCGTCGATGTACCGATAAGAGTTGTGGGATGGGGCCGGAGTAGGACTGGAACAAGGAATGTTCCACAGACTCCATAAAGAGACAGGAAAACTGGGATCCTTGTGGATAACCAGAGCGACACCTTTGGCTTGGAGGAAGTGAGACAGGTTAAAGGAGAAGTTGTTGAGAGAGAGAACAGGATCAATCAGACGGAGGAGAGTGTTGGTGATGGGCATTGTTCAGGCCCCTGTTCGAGGAAGGAATAGAGAGACCTCAGACCATCCTGCTGGGGAATGGAGACACCTCAGACCATCCTGGTGGGGAATGGAGAGACCTCAGACCATCCTGGTGGGGAATGGAGGTATAGAGGGATTGGCCATCCTGGTGGGGAATGGGGGTATAGAGGGATTGGACATCCTGGTGGGGAATGGGGGTATAGAGGGATTGGACATCCTGGTGGGGAATGGAGGTATAGAGGGATTGGACATCCTGGTGGGGAATGGGGATATAGAGGGATTGGACATCCTGGTAGGGAATGGGGATATAGAGGGATTGGACATCCTGGTGGGGAATGGAGGTATAGAGGGATTGGACATCCTGGTGGGGAATGGAGGTATAGAGGGATTGGACATCCTGGTGGGGAATGGGGGTATAGAGGGATTGGACATCCTGGTGGGGAATGGGGATATAGAGGGATTGGACATCCTGGTGGGGAATGGGGATATAGAGGGATTGGACATCCTGGTGGGGAATAGAGGGAGAGAGGGACTGGACATTTATGAGAAAAAGGGAGTGGTTAGGGCCGGGGCACTGGAAGTTGTTGATAAGATGTGGGACATCGGAAGAATACTGAATGTTGGGAAAGGAATGGACAAGAGGAGGGAGGATGGAGTCAGATAGGAAGAAATGAGTTTGGTGGGGCAGGAACAGGCTGTCACGATGGGCCAATGGGACAGTCCTGTTTGTGGATTTTGGGGAGGAGGTAGGAGCGGCTGTCCAGGTTTGCCGGGGGATTGGGTTGGGGTTGGCGGGGGGGGGAAAGAGAGTGTCCTGGGCGGGGGGTGTCCGGGGCGGGAGGGGAGGGGACCATCCTGTTTGTGGATTTTGGGGAGGAGGGAGGAGCGGGGTGTCTACTTTTATTGTAATTTTTTGTTGTTGTTGGTTGGAGAGATTCTCTCCATTTAACCTGTAGCTATTGTACACACTCCAATCAGACAACACCAGGTTAAAGTCCAACAGGTTTGTTTCAAACACGAGCTTTCGGAGCACGGCTCCTTCTTCAGGAGCCGTGCTCCGAAAGCTCGTGTTTGAAACAAACCTGTTGGACTTTAACCTGGTGTTGTAAGACTTCTTACTGTGCTCACCCCAGTCCAACGCCGGCATCTCCACATCATGGACACTCCAATCAGATCACCCTCATCGTCTGTTCCCAAAGCAAAAGCTGCAACCCATCTGATCTTTACCTGTAGCTGCAATCTCCAAAATCTAATATAAGAAAGACCATCAGACATAGGAGCAGAATTAGGCCACTTGGCCCATCGAGTCTGCTCCGCCATTCAATCATGGCTGATATTTTCTCATCCCCATTCTCCTGCCTTCTCCCCATAACCCCTGATCCCCTTATTAATCAGGAACCTATCTATCTCTGTCTTAAAGACACTCAGTGATTTGGCCTCCACAGCCTTCTGCGGCAAAGAGTTCCACAGATTCACCACCCTCTGGCTGAAGAAATTCCTCCTCATCTCTGTTTTAAAGGATCGTCCCTTTAGTCTGAGATGGTGCCCTCTGCTTCTAGTTTTTACTACAAGTGGAAACATCCTCTCCACGTTCATACTCCTTGCAGGGTCGGCACCGACCCACTTAGGCCCTCACTGCCACCCTATCCTCGTAACCCAATAACCCCTCCTAACCTTTTTGGACACTAAGGGCAATTTAGCATGGCCAATCCACCTAACCTGCACATCTTTGGACTGTGGGAGGAAACCGGAGCCCCCGGAGGAAACCCACGCAGACACGGGGAGAACGTGCAGACTCCGCACAGACAGTGACCCATGCCGTGAATAGAACCTGGGACCCAGGCGCTGCAAAGCAACAGTGCTAACCACTGTGTTACCGTGCTGCCCTCTTGACATGAATGCTAACATTGCATTTGCCTTCTTAACTGCCGACCGAACCTGCACGCTAACCTTATGAGAATCGTGAACAAGGACTCCCAAGTCCCTTTGTGCTTCTGATTCCCTCAGCATTTCCCCATTTAGAAAATAGTCTGTGTCTAAATTCCTCCTTCCAAAGTGCATAACCTCACACTTTTCCACATTGTATTCCATCTGGCTTCATTGCCCACTCTCCCAGCCTGTCCAAGTCCTTCTGCAGCCCGCCTGCTTCCTCATTGCTACCTGCCCCTCTACAGATCTTTGCATCATCTGCAAACTTAGCAACAGTGGCTTCAGTACCTTCTTCCAGATCATTTATGTATATTGTAAAAAGTTGTGGTCCCAGCACCAACCCCTGAGGCACACCACTAGTCACCGGCTGCCATCCTGAAAAAGACCCCTTTATCCCCACTCTCTGCCTTCTGCCAGTCAGCCAATCCTCTATCCATGCCAGGATCTTACCCTTAACACCATGGGCTATTAACTTAATTAATAAGCTCCTATGCGGCACCTTGTCAAAGGCCTTCTGGAAATCTAAATAAATCACATCCACTGGTTCTCCTTTGTCTAACTTCCTTGTTACTTCCTCAAAGAACGGCAACAGATGTGTCAGACATTGCCTCTCTTTGACAAAGCCGCCCGGTTTAGAATAACGAACAAAGAACAATACAGCACAGGAACAGGCCCTTCGGCCCTCCAAGCCGTACTGGTCATGATACCAAACCTTGCCAAAAATATCAGCACTTCCTTGTGCCGTATCGGGCTTTTCTCATTGGAGTGAAGGAGGATGAAAGGTGAGTTAATAGAGATTTATACTCGATGTCCTGGCCAATTAAGGCAAGTCACACGGGATCAGGGGTGAGCTGGCAAGGTGGATACAGAACTGGCTAGGTCACAGAAGGCAGAGAGTAGCAATAGAAGGGTGCTTTTCTGATTGGAGGGCTGTGACTAGTGGTGTTCCGCAGGGATCAGTGCTGGGACCTTTGCTGTTCGTAGTATATATAAATGATTTGGAGGAAAATGTAACTGGACTGATTAGTAAGTTTGCGGACGACACAAAGGTTGGTGGAATTGCGGATAGCGATGAGGACTGTCAGAGGATACAGCAGGATTTAGATAATTTGGAGACTTGGGTGGAGAGATGGCAGATGGAGTTTAATCCGGACAAATGTGAGGTAATGCATTTTGGAAGGTCTAATGCAGGTAGGGAATATACAGTGAATGGTAGAACCCTCAAGAGTATTGACAGTCAGAGAGATCTAGGTGTACAGGTCCACAGGTCACTGAAAGGGGCAACACAGGTGGAGAAGGTTGTCAAGAAGACATACGGCATGCTTGCCTTCATTGGCCGGGGCATTGAGTGTAAGAATTGGCAAGTCATGTTGCAGCTGTATAGAACCTTAGTTAGGCCACACTTGGAGTATAGTGTTCAATTCTGGTCGTCACACTACCAGAAGGATGTGGGGGCTTTGAAGAGGGTGCAGAAGAGATTTACCAGGATGTTGCCCGGTATGGAGGGCATTAGCTATGAGGAGAGGTTGGATAAACTCGGTTTGTTCTCACTGGAACGACGGAGGTTGAGGGACGACCTGATAGAGGTCTACAAAATTAAAAGGGACATAGACAGAGTGGATCGTCAGAGGCTTTTCCCCAGGGTAGAGGGGTCAATTACTAGGGGGCATAGGTTTAAGGTGCGAGGGGCAAGGTTTAGAGGAGATGTACGAGGCAAGTGTTTTCACACAGAGGGTAGTGGGTGCCTGGAACTCGCTGCCGGAGGAGGTGGTGGAAGCAGGGACGATAGTGACATTTAAGGGCATCTAGCAAATACACGAATAGGCTGGAAATAGAGGGATATGGACCCAGGAAGTGTAGAATATTTTAGTTTAGACGGGTAGCATGGTCAGCGCAGGCTTGGAGGGCCGAAGGGCCTGTTCTTGTGCTGTACTTTTCTTTGTTCTATTCTTGGAAGACAGGATTCTTGGAAGTGTGGAGGAACAGAGAGATCTTGGTGTCCATGTACATAGATCTCTCAAAGTTGCCACCCAGGTTGATAGGGTTGTTAAGAAGGCGTATGGTGTGTTGACTTTCATTAACAGGGAGATTGAGTTTAAGAGCTGCGAGGTTTTGCTGCAGCTTTATAAAACCCGAGTTAGCCCACACTTGGAATATTGTGTCCAGTTCTGGTCGCCTCATTATAGGAAGGATGTGGATGCTTTGGAGAGGGTTCAGAGGAGATTTACCAGGATGCTGCCTGGACTGGAGGGCATGTCTTATGAAGAAAGGTTGAGGGAGCTAGGGCTTTTCTCACTGGAGCGAAGAAGGCAGAGAGGTGACTAGACAGAGGTGTACAAGGTGATGAGAGACATGGATAGAGTGGATAGCCAGAGACTTTTCCCCAGGGTGGAAATGGCTGTCACGAGGGGACATAATTTTAAGGTGATTGGAGATGTCAGAGGGAGGTTCTTTACACAGAGAGTGGTGGGTGGGTGGAATGCACTGCCAGCAGAGGTGGTGGAGTCAGAGTCATTAGGGACATTTAAGCAACTCTTAGCCAAGCACATAGACAGCAGTAAATTGAAGGGGTGTAGGTTAGGTTGATCTTAGATTAGGATAAATGGTCGGCACAACATCGTGGGCTGAAGGGCCTGTACTGTTCTGTGTCCTAGTTGTATAGAACCTTGGTAAGGCTGTACTTGGAATATTGCGCACAATTCTGATCGTCACACTACCAGAAGGATGTGGAGGCTTTTGAGAGGGTGCAGAGGAGATTTACCATTTTGTTGTGTGGTCTGGGGGGTGTTAGCTAAATAGTCGGCACAACATCGTGAGCCTGTACTGTACTGTTCTATGTTCTATTCCGTATGCTTTCTTGACTACCTTACATGAATTATACTGCCACCTGGTGTACATGGATTATACTGCCACCTGGTGTACTTGAATTATACTGCCACCTGGTGTACATGAATTATACTGCCACCTGGTGTACATGAATTATACTGCCACCTGGTGTACATGAATTATACTGCCACCTGGTGTACTTGAATTATACTGCCACCTGGTGTACATGAATTATACTGCCACCTGGTGTACATGAATTATACTGCCACCTGGTGTACATGGATTATACTGCCACCTGGTGTACATGAATTATACTGCCACCTGGTGTACATGGATTATACTGCCACCTGGTGTACATGAATTATACTGCCACCTGGTGTACATGGATTATACTGCCACCTGGTGTACATGAATTATACTGCCACCTGGTGTACATGGATTATACTGCCACCTGGTGTACATGAATTATACTGCCACCTGGTGTACATGGATTATACTGCCACCTGGTGTACATGAATTATACTGCCACCTGGTGTACATGAATTATACTGCCACCTGGTGTACGTGGATTGTTCATTTCTTTAATTATTTCATTGGATGTGTGCATCACTGGCTCGGCCAGCATTTGCTACCCATCCCTAGTTGTCCTTGAGCTACCTTCTTGAACCACTGCAGTCCATGGGATGTAGATGCACCCACTGTGCTGTAAGAGAGGAGTTCCAGGATTTTCACCCAGGTCAGGATGGTGAATGACTTGGAGGGGAATGTGCAAGGAGTGGGGCTTCTCAAAACTCTCCTGCTCTTGACAATCGAGGTGGTCATGGACTTCAATGTCCATCACCAAGTGAGGCTCAGTAATACCACCACAGACCAAGCTGGCTGGGTCCTAAAGGACAATAGCTGTTACACTGGGACTGCAGCAGGTGGTGAGGGAACCAACAAGAGGGATAAACACACTTGACCTCATCCTCACCAATCTGCCTGATACAGATACATCTGTCCATGACGTATCGATGGGAGTATCTGTTTTCAGTGCAATAAGGGTCATAAACAGTCACACTGCCACACCCACGAAAACACACACATTATAAAAAGCAGCAAATCACGGCACCGGTCAACAAAGTGGTGAAGATTGAGACCAGGGTCGGGTTTCTCTGTCCCGCCGCACCCGATTTCTGGTTCAGCAAAACGTTGGGATTCTCCGTCACGCCGGCTGGCCAATGGGGTTTCCCATTGTAGGGCAGTCCCACGCCGCCGGGAAACCCCCGGACTGCTGGCAAAACGCAGCATCCGGCCGGCGGAGAATCCAGCCTGTGCTTTCTGAAACAGATTGAACGTGGTCAGAGTGAGCAGAACAGCCCTGATCGGGAAAGCCTCACAGGAAATGGAAGATCACTAAAGATGGAGGTCAACACCAGGGCATCGGTCACAGTTGAAAAAATGAATGAAAATGGCTTATTGTCACAAGTAGGCTTCAAATGAAGTTACTGTGAAAAGCCCCTAGTCACCACATTCCGGCGCCTGTTCGGGGAGGCTGTTATGGGAATCGAACCGTGCTGCTGGCCTGCTTGGTCTGCTTTCAAAGCCAGCGATTTAGCCCTGTGCTAAACAGCTGTGAGTGAATAAATGTTTACATTTCTTTGAGGAGGAGTTCAGTCTTTGGAGTTGAGACAACAGCCAAGGTGGCGACTTGGGGGAGACCCTAAAACCATCGGGAACAATCGCGACCCCAGAGTCATACCAGCAACAACGGATGAACGGACATCGCGTGACAATCACCAGGCAGGAATGTTCCCTTCCAGTCGGGGAACACTTCAGCAGTCAAGGGCATTCAGCCTCGGATTTCCGGGTAAGCGTTCTCCAAGGCAGCCTTCAGGACGCGCGACAACGCAGAATACCCGAGCAGAAACTTATACCAAGTTCCGCACGCATGAGTGCGGCCTCAACCGGCATTACATTCACCCCCCCCACCATCTAGCCTGGGCTTGCAAAATCTGACCAACTGTCCTGGTTTGAGACAATTCACACCTCTTTAACCTGGGGTTACCCCTATCTCTGGATCTATAAAGATTTAATTAGCTGCAAAAGCTCGCATTCTAAGTATCGTCTGGCATCTTTGACTTTGTCTATATACGTGTTTGTGGAACCCACCTCATCATTCGCCTGAGGAAGGAGCTGCGCTCTGAAAGCCAGCGATTCGAAATAAACATGTTGGACTGTAACCTGGTGGTGTAAGACTTCTTCCTGTATTAAAGTATTGAGTGGTTGGGTGGCACAGTGGTTAGCACTGCTGCCTTACAGCTCCAGGGACCCAGGTTCAATTCCGGCCTCAGGTGACTGACTGTGTGGAGTTTGCACATTTTCCACGTGTCTGAGTGGGTTTCCTCCGGGTGCTCTGGTTTTCCTCCCACAGTCCAAAGATGTAATTGGATTGGCCATGATCAATTGTCCCTTAATGTACAGGGATTTGCAGGTTAGGTGGGGTTACAGGGATAGGGTGGGGGAGTGGGCCTGGGTAGCTCTTTCAGAGGGTCAGTACAGACTCAATGGGCTGAATAGCCTCCATCTGCAGCACTGTAGGGATTCTATGACTATAAAGCTGGACAGCTCTGTTAGAATATGCAAGAAGTGCACTTTCCAAGCGAGTGAGGTCACTTATCCAGGGTTCAAAGTTGACTCAAAAGGCTTTGAAAACAAGGTGGGAAGCAGAGAAATCCAGGCACTTGAGACCCTGGCAGAATTAAAGTCCTTCTCAAGGATAATAAATTACGATGGTCATTTTATTCCCCAACTAGAAACAACACCGGGGCCAAAACCTTTGCCCTTGAGAAAACATCAGCGTTGTTATTGGAAGTAGCCACAGGAACAGACCCCCCAACACGTAAAACACACCCTACAGTCACTGTCTATTGGCTTAACCCAAGAAAGCCCATCACTCTGACCTGAGATGATAGGCTATATGTGAGAGGGCAGTTCCTGCGATGCTTCACCCTATGGATGGGACAGTTCCTGCGATGCTTCACCCTATGGATGGGACAGTTCCTGCGATGCTTCATAAGAACTAGGAGCAGGAGTCGGCCATCTGGCCCCTCGAGCCTGCTCCGCCATTCAATGAGATCATGGCTGATCTTTTGTGGACTCAGCTCCACTTTCCGGCCCGAACACCATAACCCTTAATCCCTTTATTCTTCAAAAAACTATGGGCGCGATTCTCCGCCGGCTCCAAAAATCGCGGAGGCCGTCGTGAACCTTGGGGCCCGCTCCTCGCAGCTAATTCACCCCCACCCGGGGGGCTAGGAGCGGGCCCCCGTCGTTCCCGGCCACCACCTCGGCCGCCGGAAATGTCGCCCGAACGGCGCTTCGCGGATGACATCAGAGCGCAGACGGCGCGAAACCTGCCGTCTTTCTCCACCGCCACCCGGCAAGACGTAGCGGCTTGCTTTTGCCGGGCGGCGGAGGGGAAAGAGTGCGTCTGTTTTAGACGCTGGCCCGACAATCGGTGGGTACCGATCGCAGGCCTGTCCCCTCCCGAGCACAGTCGTGCTGCTCCCGTCCCAATTGGGCCTCTAGATGCCCCAAACGGGCATCCGGCGCCCGTTTCACGAATGCAGCGACCAGGTGTGGTTGCTGCCGTGGTGAAACGGGCGTGAAGGGCCGGCCGCTCGGCCCATCGGGCTCGGAGAATCACCGAGCGCCGTGAAAAACGTCGAGCGGCGATATTTCCGAGGGGAGGGGAGAATCGCGGGGGCGCCGGGGGGGCGTAAAAAATGTCGGGAGGCCCTCCCACGATTCTCGCACGCCACGTGGGGAGCGGAGAATTCCGCGCTATGTATCTTTCCCTTGAAAACATGTAATGAAGGAGCCTCAACTGCTTCACTGGGCAAGGAATTCCATAGATTCACAACCCTTTGGGTGAAGAAGTTCCTTCTAAACTCAGTCCTAAATCTACTTCCCCTTATTTTGAGGCTATGCCCCCTAGTTCTGCTGTCACCCGCCAGTGGAAACAACCTGCCCGCATCTATCCTATCTATTCCCTTCATAATTTTATATGTTTCTATAAGATCCCCCCGCATCCTTCCAAATTCCAACGAGTACAGTCCCAGTCTACTCAACCTCTCCTCATAATCCAACCCCTTCAGCTCTGGGATTAACCTAGTGAATCTCCTCTGCACACCCTCCAGCGCCAGTACGTCCTTTCTCAAGTAAGGAGACCAAAACTGAACACAATACTCCAGGTGTGGCCTCACTAACACCTTATACAATTGCAGCATAACCTCCCTAGTCTTAAACTCCATCCCTCTAGCAATGAAGGACAAAATTCCATTTGCCTTCTTAATCACCTGTTGCACTTGTAAACCAAATTTTTGCAACTCATGCACTAGCAAACCCAGGTCTCTCTGCACAGCGGCATGCTTTAATATTTTATCATTTAAATAATAATCCCGTTTGCTGTTATTCCTACCAAAATGGATAACCTCACATTTGTCAACATTGTATTCCATCTGCCAGACCCTAGCCCATTCACTTAACCTATCCAAATCCCTCTGCAGACTTCCAGTATCCTCTGCACTTTTCGCTTTACCTCTCATCTTAGTGTCATCTGCAAACTTGGACACATTGCCCTTGGTCCCCAACTCCAAATCATCAATGTAAATTGTGATCAATTGTGGGCCCAACACGGATCCCTGAGGGACACCACTAGCTACTGATTGCCAACCAGAGAAACACCCATTAATCCGCACTCTTTGCTTTCTATTAATTAACCAATCCTCTATCCATGCTACTACTTTACCCTTAATGCCATGCATCTTTATCTTATGCAGCAACCTTTGTGTGGCACCTTGTCAAAGGCTTTCTGGAAATCCAGATATACCACATCCATTGGCTCCCCGTTATCTACTGCACTGGTAATGTCCTCAAAAAATTCCACTAAATTAGTTAGGCATGACCTGCCCTTTATGAACCCATGCTGCGTCTGCCCAATGGGACAATTTCTATCCAGATGCCTCGCTATTTCTTCCTTGCAGTACTGAGGGAGTGCCGCACTGTCAGAGGGTCAGTACTGAGGGAGTGCTGCACTGTCAGAGGGTCAGTACTGAAGGAGAGTTGCACTGTCAGAGGGTCACTACTGAGGGAGCGCCGCACTGTCAGAGTCAGTACTGAGGGAGTGCCGCACTGTCAGAGGGTCAGTACTGAGGGAGTGCCGCATTGTCAGAGGGTCAGTACTGAGGGAGTGCTGCACTGTCAGAGGGTCAGTACTGAGGGAGTGCCGCACTGTCAGAGGGTCAGTACTGAGGGAGTGCCGCACTGTCAGAGGGTCAGTGCCACACTGTCAGAGGGTGAGTACTGAGGGAGTGCTACTGTCAGAGGGTCAGTACTGAGGGAGTGCTGCACTGTCAGAGGGTGAGTACTGAGGGAGTGCCGCACTGTCAGAGGGTCAGTACTGAGGGAGTGCCACACTGTCAGAGGGTCAGTACTGAGGGAGTGCCGCACTGTCAGAGGGTCAGTACTGAGGGAGTGCTGCACTGTCAGAGGATCAGACCCCCTGAATTCCTATTCTAACGGCCTTCTTATCTAACGTTGGATTGTGGTTGACACACATGTAACATGCATTTGGAAATAGTCCATTCGCTATTGCCCTGTAATCGGGCAGTTTACAGTCAAACTAAATTTATAATAATAATAATAATAATCACTTATTGTCACAAGTCTGTTTCAATGGAGTTACTATGAAAAGCCTCTAATCGCTACATTCCTGCGCCTGTTCGGGGAGGCCGGTACAGGAATTGAACCCACGCTGCTGACACTGTTCTGCATTGCAACCCAGCTGTTTAGCCCACTGGGCTAAACCAGCCCCTCAATCAGTTCAACATCAGAGAGATCCCAGAAAAGCAAAAACAGTCATGTCGGCATTTCCATCTTCCATCTTTCAGACTTACCTGGTTGACAGGTGGGGAGGTCAGTGCCCAGCTCGTCATTCACCCAAAACCCGTTCTCCATACAGGTGTATGTAGCTGGCAAGGAAGGTTCAGTTATCAGAAAGGAGGTCGAAGGTGATGCAAGAACAAGAAATACAGACAAAAACCTCTTTGACTGAGCAGAAACGTAACAGTTATACACAATTTACAAAACACATTCTCCAATAAAGATTAATATCCTCCCCGTCTAATCCCACTCGCCCCTCACTCCCCGCACCCTTTAATATAAGAACATAAGAACATAAGAACTAGGAGCAGGAGTCCGCTATCTGGCCCCTCGAGCCTGCTCCGCCATTCAATGAGATCATGGCTGATCTTTTGTGGACTCAGCTCCACTTTCCGGCCCGAACACCATAACCCTTAATCCCTTTATTCTTCAAAAAACTATCTATCTTTATCTTGAAAACATTTAATGAAGGAGCATCAACTGCTTCACTGGGCAAGTAATTCCATAGATTCACAACCCTTTGGGTGAAGAAGTTCCTCCTAAACTCAGTCCTAAATCTACTTCCCCTTATTTTGAGGCTATGCCCCCTAGTTCTGCTTTCACCCGCCAGTGGAAACAACCTGCCCGCATCTATCCTATCTATTCCCTTCATAATTTTATATGTTTCTATAAGATCCCACCTCATCCTTCTAAATTCCAATGAGTACAGTCCCAGTCTACTCAACCTCTCCTCATACTCCAACCCCTTCAGCTCTGGGATTAACCTAGTGAATCTCCTCTGCACACCCTCCAGTGCCAGTATGTCCTTTCTCAAGTAAGGAGACCAAAACTGAACACAATACTCCAGGTGTGGCCTCACTAACACCTTATACAATTGCAGCATAACCTCCCTAGTCTTAAACTCCATCCCTCTAGCAATGGAGGACAAAATTCCATTTGCCTTCTTAATCACCTGTTGCACCTGTAAACCAACCTTCTGTGACTCATGCACTAGCACACCCAAGTCTCTCTGCACAGCAGCATGTTATAATATTTTATCGTTTAAATAATATTCTGTTTGCTGTTATTACTATCAAAATGGATAACCTCACATTTGTCAACATTGTATTCCATTTGCCAGACCCTAGCCCATTCACTTAATCTATCCAAATCCCTCTGCAGACTTCCAGTATCCTCTGCACTTTTCACTTTACCTCTCATCTTAGTGTCATCTGCAAACTTGGACACATTGCCCTTGGTCCCCAACTCCAAATCATCTATGTAAATTGTGAACAATTGTTGGCCCAACACGGATCTCCGAGGGACACCACTAGCTACTGATTGCCAACCAGAGAAACACCCATTTATCCCCACTCTTTGCTTTCTATTAATTAACCATTCCTCTATCCTCCCCAATCTTCCCCACACCCTTTAATATCCCACCCAGTCTAATCCTACTCTCCCCCTCATTCCCCGCACCCTTCAATATCCCACCCAGTCTAATCCCACTCTCCCCTCACTCCCCGCACCATTTAATATCCCACCCAGTCTAATCCTACTCTCCCCCTCACTCCCCGCACCCTTTAATATTCTACCCAGTCTAATCCCACTCTCCTCCCTCACTCCCCACACTCTTTAATATCCCACCCAGTCTAATCCCACTCTCCCCTCACTCCCCACACCCTTTAATATCCCACCCAGTCTAATCACACTCTCCCCTCACTCCCCACACCCTTTAATATCCCACCCAGTCTAACCCTCTCTCCCCACCTCACTCCCGCACCCTTTAATATCCCACCCAGTCTAATCTCATTCTCCCCTCACTCCCCGCACCCTTTAATATCCCACCCAGTCTAATCCCACTCCCCCTCACTCCCCGCACCCTTTAATATCCCACCCAGTCTAATCCCACTCTCCCCGCACACTTTAATATACCACCCAGTCTAATCCCACTCTCCCCCTCACTCCCGCACCCTTTAATATCCCACCCAGTCTAATCCCACTCTCCCCCTCACTCCCCGCACCCTTTAATATCCCACCCAGTCTAATCCCACTCTCCCCCTCACTCCCCAAAACCCTTTAATATCCCACCCAGTCTAATCCCATACTCCCCCTCACTCCCCGCACCCTTTAATATCCCACCCAGTCTAATCCCACTCTCCCCCTCACTCCCCGCACCCTTTAATATCCCACCCAGTCTAATCCCACTGTCCCCCTCACTCCCCGCACCCTTTAATATCCCACCCAGTCTAATCCCTCTCTCCCCCCTCACTCCCCACACCCTTTAATATCCCACCCAGTCCAATCCCACTCTCCCCCTCACTCTCCGCACCCTTTAATATCCCACCCAGTCTAATCCACTCTCCCCTCACTCCCCACACCCTTTAATATCCCACCCAGTCTAATCCCACTCTCCCCCTCACTCCCCTCACCGTTTAATATCCCACCCAGTCTAATCCCACTCTCCCCCTCACTCCCCACACCCTTTAATATCCCACCCAGTCTAATCCCACTCTCCCCCTCACTCTCCGCACCCTTTAATATCCCACCCAGTCCAATCCCACTCTCTGGCATGTGACAGATATTGGTGGGATTCTCCATCCCACAGCCGGCCAATGGCGTTTCCCATTGTGGCCACCCCCACGCCGTTGGGATATCGCGAGGGTGGGTGCGCTGCCAGCGAAGGGGTGGGGGGGGTTTCCCGCTGAGGAATTGCCACAAAGTTTAGTTCTTTGCTGGAACTTTCTCAGGTGGAACTGAATTTGGAGGAGGGGTTGGTTGAAAATGTGTAACTTTGAGGATAGTCCGTCACCCACTCCCCCATTTCTCATCCCGGGATTATATATCCCACATTTGAGTTTGAAATCAGTGTCTGAGTGTAAACTGATCCACTTACTGTTCAGCTCTGGTTCCATCTGATAATATAGAGCAGGGCAAGAATATTCAATGCGGCTCCTGAACAGTGTGAGGTTGGCTTTCGAATGGAATGTGACGAATCCATCAACCACGAGGCGCGGGGTGCCACAGTCTATCACTGGAAATAGAGAATAGAACCTCCAGCAAATTCAAACACCTCAAATAATCTCAGTGCTCACAATAAATCACTGATGTTACATTTGATGGGTTAGAACAGAGCCCGCCTCGCATTCCACAACCACATCCCAGCACCTCTCCCAAACATATTCCTGCCAAAGAGTCACCGCACACCAACCTTCCTGCACCCACACTCGATAACGTTGACCCTTTCCTTTCCCCAGCCTCTCTCCGACAGAGGCTGAATTTGATTGGGGAGGTGTGTAACTTTGAAAGGCTAATTCAAGAAAAAGTAATTCGCCAAACGGAACACAACCAACATATAAATGCTGCACTGTCAGAGGGTCAGTACTGAGGGAGCCCCGCACTGTCAGAGAGTCGGTACTGAGGGAGCGCCGCACTGTCAGAGGGTCAGTACTGAGGGAGTGCCGCACTGACAGAGGGTCAGTACTGAGGGAGCGCCGCACTGTCAGAGGGTCAGTACTGAGGGAGCCCCGCACTGTCAGAGAGTCGGTACTGAGGGAGTGCTGCACTGTCAGAGGGTCAGTACTGAGGGAGTGCCGCACTGTCAGAGGGTCAGTACTGAGGGAGTGCCGCACTGTCAGAGGGTCAGTACTGAGGGAGTGCCGCACTGTCAGAGGGTCAGTACTGAGGGAGTGCCGCACTGTCAGAGGGTCAGTACTGAGGGAGTGCTGCACTGTCAGAGGGTCAGTACTGAGGGAGTGCCTCACTGTCAGAGGGTCAGTACTGAGGGAGTGCTGCACTGTCAGAGGGTCAGTACTGAGGGAGTGCTGCACTGTCAGAGGGTCAGTACTGAGGGAGTGCTGCACTGTCAGAGGGTCAGTACTGAGGGAGTGCCGCACTGTCAGAGGGTCAGTACTGAGGGAGTGCCGCACTGTCAGAGGGTCAGTACTGAGGGAGTGCTGCACTGTCAGAGGGTCAGTACTGAGGGAGCCCCGCACTGTCAGAGAGTCGGTACTGAGGGAGTGCTGCACTGTCAGAGGGTCAGTACTGAGGGAGTGCCGCACTGTCAGAGGGTCAGTACTGAGGGAGTGCCGCACTGTCAGAGGGTCAGTAGGGAGTGCTGCACTGTCAGAGGGTCAGTACTGAGGGAGTGCTGCACTGTCAGAGGGTCAGTACTGAGGGAGTGCCGCACTGTCAGAGGGTCAGTACTGAGGGAGTGCCGCACTGTCAGAGGGTCAGTACTGAGGGAGTGCCGCACTGTCAGAGGGTCAGTACTGAGGGAGTGCTGCACTGTCAGAGGGTCAGTACTGAGGGAGTGCTGCACTGTCAGAGGGTCAGTACTGAGGGAGTGCTGCACTGTCAGAGGGTCAGTACTGAGGGAGTGCTGCACTGTCAGAGGGTCAGTACTGAGGGAGTGCCGCACTGTCAGAGGGTCAGTACTGAGGGAGTGCCGCACTGTCAGAGGGTCAGTACTGAGGGAGTGCTGCACTGTCAGAGGGTCAGTACTGAGGGAGTGCTGCACTGTCAGAGGGTCAGTACTGAGGGAGCCGCACTGTCAGAGGGTCAGTACTGAGGGAGTGCTGCACTGTCAGAGGGTCAGTACTGAGGGAGTGCTGCACTGTCAGAGGGTCAGTACTGAGGGAGTGCTGCACTGTCAGAGGGTCAGTACTGAGGGAGCCCCGCACTGTCAGAGGGTCAGTACTGAGGGAGAGCCGCCTGTCAGAGGGTCAGTACTGAGGGAGCGCTGCACTGTCAGAGGGTCAGTACTGAGGGAGTGCTGCACTGTCAGAGGGTCAGTACTGAGGGAGTGCCGCACTGTCAGAGGGTTAGTACTGAGGGAGTGCTGCACTGTCAGAGGGTCAGTACTGAGGGAGTGCTGCACTGTCAGAGGGTCAGTACTGAGGGAGTGCCGCACTGTCAGAGGGTCAGTACTGAGGGAGTGCCGCACTGTCAGAGGGTCAGTACTGAGGGAATGCTGCACTGTCAGAGGGTCAGTACTGAGGGAGTGCCGCACTGTCAGAGGGTCAGTACTGAGGGAGTGTCGCACTGTCAGAGGGTCAGTACTGAGGGAGTGCTGCACTGTCAGAGGGTCAGTACTGAGGGAGCCCCGCACTGTCAGAGGGTCAGTACTGAGGGAGTGCTGCACTGTCAGAGGGTCTGTACTGAGGGAGTGCCGCACTGTCAGAGGGTCAGTACTGAGGGAATGCCGCACTGTCAGAGGGTCAGTACTGAGGGAGTGCCGCACTGTCAGAGGGTCAGTACTGAGGGAGTGCCGCACTGTCAGAGGGTCAGTACTGAGGGAGTGCTGGACTGTCAGAGGGTCAGTACTGAGGGAGTGCTACACTGTCAGAGGGTCAGTACTGAGGGAGTGCTGCACTGTCAGAGGGTCAGTACTGAGGGAGTGCTGCACTGTCAGAGGGTCAGTACTGAGGGAGTGCCGCACTGTCAGAGGGTCAGTACTGAGGGAATGCCGCACTGTCAGAGGGTCAGTACTGAGGGAGTGCTGGACTGTCAGAGGGTCAGTACTGAGGGAGTGCTACACTGTCAGAGGGTCAGTACTGAGGGAGTGCTGCACTGTCAGAGGGTCAGTACTGAGGGAGTGCCGCACTGTCAGAGGGTCAGTACTGAGGGAGTGTCGCACTGTCAGAGGGTCAGTACTGAGGGAGTGCTGCACTGTCAGAGGGTCAGTACTGAGGGAGCCCCGCACTGTCAGAGGGTCAGTACTGAGGGAGTGCTGCACTGTCAGAGGGTCTGTACTGAGGGAGTGCCGCACTGTCAGAGGGTCAGTACTGAGGGAATGCCGCACTGTCAGAGGGTCAGTACTGAGGGAGTGCTGGACTGTCAGAGGGTCAGTACTGAGGGAGTGCTACACTGTCAGAGGGTCAGTACTGAGGGAGTGCTGCACTGTCAGAGGGTCAGTACTGAGGGAGTGCCGCACTGTCAGAGGGTCAGTACTGAGGGAGTGCTGCACTGTCAGAGGGTCAGTACTGAGGGAGCCCCGCACTGTCAGAGGGTCAGTACTGAGGGAGTGCCACACATTCAGATGGTCAGTGCTGAGGGAGTGCTGCACTGTCAGAGGGTCAGTACTGAGGGAGTGCCGCACTATGTCCAAAATAACGGTTAGGTGAGATTACTGCGTTACGGGGATGTGGTGAAGGCGTGTGCTAAGGGAGCTCTTTCGATGAGCCGGTGCATAGATGGGCTGAATGGCCCCTTTCTGCACTGTAAATTCTATGAACACCAGGAACATCGCCTTCATCAACCTGACCAAAGCATTGACTCAGTAAATCGCCAGATTCTGCGGATTGTGCTCTGAAGATTTGGATGTCCAAGAAATGTTCTCCCAGTCCCACCGTTGCTTTGCGGCGATATGACTGCAACTGTGTCGAGTGGGAGATTTGAAACATTCAAAATCCAGACTGGCCATAAAAGCCCCGATACAATTTACCATCTACTGACTGTGGCCATTCACCTCAAAGATCAAATATCCTCTGGTGTGAATATTAACTACCATCCAGATGGAAAACTCTTTAACCTCAGTCATCCCCATGTCAGAACGACACTGACCATCATCGACAGATACCATCTACAGTTTGTCAATGATCCTGGGTCATTGTCAATTCTGAGGATGATCATTCACATTTCGACCACAATTTGCTTATTTCCTCATTTCTGACCCAATTTTATCCTGTCCCCAGCAACCTGCTCCGTTCCTGCAGCAACCTGCTCTGCTCCATTCCTGCAGCAACCTGCTCCATTCCTGCAGCAACCTGCTCCGTTCCTGCAGCAACCTGCTCCGTTCCTGCAGCAACCTGCTCCGTTCCTGCAGCAACCTGCTCCGTTCCTGCAGCAACCTGCTCCGTTCCTGCAGCAACCTGCTCTGCTCCGTTCCTGCAGCAACCTGCTCCGTTCCTGCAGCAACCTGCTCCGTTCCTGCAGCAACCTGCTCCGTTCCTGCAGCAACCTGCTCCGTTCCTGCAGCAACCTGCTCCGTTCCTGCAGCAACCTGCTCCGTTCCTGCAGCAACCTGCTCCGTTCCTGCAGCAACCTGCTCCGTTCCTGCAGCAACCTGCTCTGCTCCATTCCTGCAGCAACCTGCTCCGTTCCTGCAGCAACCTGCTCCGTTCCTGCAGCAACCTGCTCCGTTCCTGCAGCAACCTGCTCCGTTCCTGCAGCAACCTGCTCCGTTCCTGCAGCAACCTGCTCCGTTCCTGCAGCAACCTGCTCCGTTCCTGCAGCAACCTGCTCCGTTCCTGCAGCAACCTGCTCCATTCCTGCAGCAACCTGCTCTGCTCCGTTCCTGCAGCAACCTGCTCCGTTCCTGCAGCAACCTGCTCCGTTCCTGCAGCAACCTGCTCCGTTCCTGCAGCAACCTGCTCTGCTCCGTTCCTGCAGCAACCTGCTCCGTTCCTGCAGCAACCTGCTCCGTTCCTGCAGCAACCTGCTCTGCTCCGTTCCTGCAGCAACCTGCTCTGCTCCATTCTTGCAGCAACCTGCTCCATTCCTGCAGCAACCTGCTCCGTTGCTGCAGCAACCTGCTCCGTTCCTGCAGCAACCTGCTCCGTTCCTGCAGCAACCTGCTCCGTTCCTGCAGCAACCTGCTCCGTTCCTGCAGCAACCTGCTCCGTTCCTGCAGCAACCTGCTCCGTTCCTGCAGCAACCTGCTCCGTTCCTGCAGCAACCTGCTCCGTTCCTGCAGCAACCTGCTCTGCTCCGTTCCTGCAGCAACCTGCTCCGTTCCTGCAGCAACCTGCTCCGTTCCTGCAGCAACCTGCTCCGTTCCTGCAGCAACCTGCTCCGTTCCTGCAGCAACCTGCTCCGTTCCTGCAGCAACCTGCTCTGCTCCGTTCCTGCAGCAACCTGCTCCGTTCCTGCAGCAACCTGCTCTGCTCCGTTCCTGCAGCAACCTGCTCCGTTCCTGCAGCAACCTGCTCTGCTCCGTTCCTGCAGCAACCTGCTCCGTTCCTGCAGCAACCTGCTCTGCTCCGTTCCTGCAGCAACCTGCTCCGTTCCTGCAGCAACCTGCTCTGCTCCGTTCCTGCAGCAACCTGCTCCGTTCCTGCAGCAACCTGCTCCGTTCCTGCAGCAACCTGCTCCGTTCCTGCAGCAACCTGCTCCGTTCCTGCAGCAACCTGCTCCGTTCCTGCAGCAACCTGCTCCGTTCCTGCAGCAACCTGCTCCGTTCCTGCAGCAACCTGCTCCGTTCCTGCAGCAACCTGCTCCATTCCTGCAGCAACCTGCTCTGCTCCGTTCCTGCAGCAACCTGCTCCGTTCCTGCAGCAACCTGCTCCGTTCCTGCAGCAACCTGCTCCGTTCCTGCAGCAACCTGCTCTGCTCCATTCTTGCAGCAACCTGCTCCATTCCTGCAGCAACCTGCTCCGTTGCTGCAGCAACCTGCTCCGTTCCTGCAGCAACCTGCTCCGTTCCTGCAGCAACCTGCTCCGTTCCTGCAGCAACCTGCTCCGTTCCTGCAGCAACCTGCTCTGCTCCGTTCCTGCAGCAACCTGCTCCGTTCCTGCAGCAACCTGCTCCGTTCCTGCAGCAACCTGTTCCGTTCCTGCAGCAACCTGCTCTGCTCCGTTCCTGCAGCAACCTGCTCCGTTCCTGCAGCAACCTGCTCTGCTCCATTCCTGCAGCAACCTGCTCCATTCCTGCAGCAACCTGCTCCGTTCCTGCAGCAACCTGCTCCGTTCCTGCAGCAACCTGCTCCGTTCCTGCAGCAACCTGCTCCGTTCCTGCAGCAACCTGCTCCGTTCCTGCAGCAACCTGCTCTGCTCCGTTCCTGCAGCAACCTGCTCCGTTCCTGCAGCAACCTGCTCCGTTCCTGCAGCAACCTGCTCTGCTCCTGCAGCAACCTGCTCTGCTCCGTTCTTGCACAGGTACAAGTGGAGCACTGTGTCACCATCAAACTCAGAAACCCAGAGTGTGTTGGCTGAGAGTATGAACAGGGCACAGGACTGATGCAGAAAATCCCCCAGAATGAGCAGCATGTACCTAACAGACTGTTAACAAGGCACAGGACCCGAAAGAGAAAATGCTGGAAAATCTCAGCAGGTCTGGCAGCAGCTGTAGGGAGAGAAAAGAGCTAACATTTCGAGTCCGATGACTCTTTGTCAAAGCTAACAGACAGAGAGAGTGGGAAATATTTATACTGTGGAGTGAGAATGAAAGATGAGTCATAGCCACAGAAACCCGGGGAAACCGGGTGCTAATGGCCACAGATACCAAGGGGAAAGAGTGTTAATGGCAGTCCGCAGAAAGGACAAAAGATGTGAAAGGCCAAACAGCAGGGAAACTAACATCAGAGGGTGAACTGTGACAGATGTAGATGTGGGGGGGGGGGGGGGGGGGGGGGGGAAGGGGGAAGCAAAGGGGAGAAAGGGTAAGGAAAGGTGGATAAGTTGGGGGGGGATAAAATATATGTAGAGAAAGAAATGGTAAAATGAAATGGGATGAAAGCAAATGGATCGAGGTGGGGTGGAGCTGATCATCTGAAGTTGTTGAATTCGATGTTCAGGCCGGAAGGCTGTAGCTGCCTAACCGGAAGATGGGATGTTGTTCCTCCAGTTTGTGTTGATCTTCACTGGAACATTGCAGCAGGCCAAGAACAGACATGTGGGCATGGGAGCAGGGTCTTGTGTTAAAATGGCAACAGGAAGGTCAGGGTCCTGAATGCGCACAGACCAAAGGTGCTCAGCAAAGCGATCACCCAGTCTGCGTTTGGTCTCTCCGATATAGAGGAGGCCACATTGGGAGCAGCGAATGCAGTAGACCAGATTGGAAGAGATGCAAGTAAAACGCTGCTTAACCTGGAATGAGTGTTTTGGGCCTGGGATGTTAAGCATGGAAGAGGTAAAGGGGCAGGTGTAACACCTTCTGTGATTGCATGGGAAGGTGCCATGGGTGATGGGAGAGGTACTGGGTATGGTGGAGGAGTGGACTCGATCAGTGTTTTTCAAACTTTCTTTCCGGGGACCCATTTTTACCAACCGGCCGACCTTTGGACCCAACCCAGCCGACCTTTGCGGCCCACACTGTTGAGAGCCCTGTCCACAACTGTAGGGGGGAAATCACGGTTGAGGAAGAAGGAACACATTTTCGAAGCACCATTTTGGAAAGTGGCATCATCGGAACAAATGTGACGGAGGTGAAGGAGTTGAGAGAAAGGGATGGAGTCCTTACAGGGTGTAGGGTGTGAAGAGCTGTAGTCCAGATAGCTGTGGGAGTCAGTGGGCTTGTAGTGGATATTAGTGGATAGTCTATTGCCGGAAATGGAGACGAAAGATCAACAAAGGGAAGAGAAGTGTTTGAGATGGGCCAGGTGAAAGTGATGGAGGGGTGGATATTAGAAGTGAAGTTGATGAATTTTTCCAGGTCTGGGCGAGAGCATGGCAGGGCACCAAAATAGTCATCAATGTATCAGTAAAGGAGATGTGGGAGGGGCCCGGATAGGCCTGGAACAAGGAATGTTCCACATTACCCCTTAAAAGACAAACGTAGCTAGGACCCATGTGGGTACCCATTGCTACACCTTTGATTTGGAGAAGTGGGATGAGTGAAAGGAGAAGTTGTTGAGAGATAGAACGCGTCCAGCCAGACGGAGGAGAGTGGTGGTGGATGGGAATTGTCCGGGTCTCTTTTTGAGAAAGAAGCGAAGAGCTCTCAGTGTGGGATGGAGGTGTAGAGAGGACACAGTTACCAGCTGTAAATGTTGCTGACGGAAGGAGCAGACAAGTTAAGGCACTCAGTTGGCTGCTCACCATCGTCCTGCCACTAGCAAAATACCAACTGGGCAGGAAGGAAATAGGAGTTAGGAAGGCTAAAAGGAGTCACAAAATGTTGTTGGCAAACAGGAATAAGGAAATTCCTAAGGCGTTTTATACATATGTAAAGAGCAAGAGGGTAGCCAGGGAAAGGGTTGGTCTATTTAAGGATATTGGAGGGAATCTATGTATGGAACCAGAGGAAATGGGAGAGATACTGAATGGATACTTTGCCTCAGTATTCACCAAAGAGAAGGACCAGGTGGATGAGGAGTATAGGGTAGAGTGTGTAGATAAGGGGCAGCAGGGTAGCATGGTGGTTAGCATAAATGCTTCACAGCTCCAGGGTCCCAGGTTCGATTCCCGGCTGGGTCACTGTCTGTGCGGAGTCTGCACGTCCTCCCCGTGTGTGCGTGGGTTTCCTCCGGGTGCTCCGGTTTCCTCCCACGGTCCAAAGATGTGCGGGTTAGGTGGATTGGCCATGCTAAATTGCCCGTAGTGTCCTAAAAAAAGTAAGGTTAAGGGGGGGGAGTTGGGTTACGGGTATAGGGTGGATACATGGGTTTGAGTAGGGTGATCATTGCTCGGCACAACATCGAGGGCCGAAGGGCCTGTTCTGTGCTGTACTGTTCTATGTTCTATATATTCTCAGTCAAGTTGATATTCTTAAAGAGGAGGTGTTGGGCATCTTAAAAAGTTTTTGTGAAGGGGAGGTCGTACCTCACTAATTTGATCGAGTTTTTCGAGGAAGAGACAAAGATGATAGGTGAGGGAATGGCAGTAGATGTTGTATACATGGACTTCAGTAAAGCCTTTGACAAGGTGCCTCATGGTAGACTGGTACAAAAGGTGAAGTCACATGGGATCAGAGGAGAGCTGGCAAGTTGGATACAGAACTGGCTTGGGCACAGAAGGCAGAGGGTAGCAGTATCTGGGTGCTTTTCTGAATGGAAGGATGTGACTAGTGGCATTCCACAGGAATCAGTTCTGGGCCTTTGTTGTTTATGGTGTATATAAATGATTTGGAAGAAAATGTAGCTGGTCTGATAAGTAAGTTTGCTGACGACACAAAAATTGTGGAGTTGCGGATAGTGAAGAGGATTGTCAGAGGATACAGCCGGATATAAACTGGTTGGAGCCTTGGGCGGAGAAATGGCAGATGGAGTTTAATCCGGACAAGTGTGAGGGAATACACTTTGGAAGGTCCACTGCATGTACTGACAGGCAGAGAGATCTGGGCATGTCCACCGATCTCTGAACGTTGCACTGCATGTGGATAAGGTCCACATCCGTCTGGTAGTGTGGCGACCAGAATTGCACACAATATTCCAAATGAGCCCGAACCCAAGGTCCTGTACAGCTGCAACAAGGCTTGCCATTTTATTCAATGCCCCGACCGATGAAGGCCAGCATGCCGTATGCCTTCTCGACCACCTTAAATAAAAATAACCTTTCCTGTCACAAGTAGGCTTACATTAACACTGCAATGAAGATACTGTGAAAGCCCAGAGTCACCACATTCCGGCACCTGTTTGGGGACACAGAGGGAGAATTCACAATTCTCAGCTTGTACGGGAATTGAACCCACGCTGGTGGCCTTGTTCCGCATGACAAATCTGAATTCTCCCTCTGTGTACCCGTGGAATCCTGGGCTGGATTCGCCGCCCCGCAGCACCACATTTCTGCCCCAGACCGCCGGCAGCATTCTCTGTCACACCAGCCAGTCGATGGGGTTTCCCATTGTGGGACAGCCCCACGGCGTTGGGAAAACCCTGGGCTCCGGCAAAGCGGAGAATCCGGCCGGTGAAGAATCCCGCACACGTCTTACCTTTACAGGTCGGAATGCTGCTGCTCCACGTTCCAGATTTCTGGCATTCAATCTGATAGGCTTCAACCTCATCGCCACCCTGAAAACCACCCAATACCATGTTAAACAATAGCATCAATCTCTCAGTATTACATTGCTCAATCTGATCAACTCAACCATAAACAAGACGCTTTCACTTATGACAAGAAAAAATCAGAGAAACAATGGGGAGAATTACAACCTGCACTTCCTGAAAATAGATTTATGGGATCTCTGACATCCACCTGTGAGGGCACTGAGAGGCTCAATTTCAATCTTACCCGAGAGTCAGCAACTCTGACAGTGCAGCACTCCCTCAGTACTGACCCTCTGACAGTGCGGCACTCCCTCAGTACTGACCCTCTGACAGTGCAGCACTCCCTCAGTACTGACCCTCTGACAGTGCAGCGCTCCCTCCGTACTGACCCTCTGACAGTGCAGCGCTCCCTCCGTACTGACCCTCTGACAGTGCGGCATTCCCTCAGTACTGACCCTCTGACAGTGCAGCATTCCCTCAGTACTGACCCTCTGACAGTACAGCGCTCCCTCCGTACTGACCCTCTGACAGTGCAGCATTCCCTCAGTACTGACCCTCTGACAGTACAGCGCTCCCTCCGTACTGACCCTCTGACAGTGCGGCGCTCCCTCAGTACTGACCCTCTGACAGTACAGCGCTCCCTCCGTACTGACCCTCTGACAGTGCGGCACTCCCTCAGTACTGACCCTCTGGCAGTGCAGCACTCCCTCAGTACTGACCCTCTGACAGTGCAGCACTCCCTCAGTGCTGACCCTCTGACAGTGCAGCACTCCCTCAGTACTGACCCTCTGACAGTGCGGCACTCCCTCAGTACTGAGCCTCTGACAGTGCGGCCTCCCTCAGTACTGACCCTCTGACAGTGCAGCACTCCCTCAGTACTGACCCTCTGACAGTGCGGCACTCCCTCAGTACTGACCCTCTGACAGTGCAGCACTCCCTCAGTACTGACCCTCTGACAGTGCGGCACTCCCTCAGTACTGACCCTCTGACAGTGCAGCACTCCCTCAGTACTGACCCTCTGACAGTGCGGCACTCCCTCAGAAGTGCACTAGAGAGTGAACTTTGATTTTTGTGCTCAAGCCCTGGGGTATGTCTGGAATCTGGAATCTGTGACTGTAGCTGATGCTTAACTAACTTTGAATTTTCATTTCCTCAAAACAAGTAAAGGATGGTGTTCAACCCCTCAGGAGAGGGCAGGGTAATGAATGAGCAACAACCCAACAAATGGGAGTATAATGGGGGGTGTGGGTGTGGGTGGGGTTCATGTTATTGACTTTAACATACATGTGCAGCAAACAGTTCGGAAACCAAGTGGCCTGTTGGCATTTAGAGCACAGGGATTAGAGTGCTGGAATAACAAAATCTTGGATCGGGATTCGGTGATCCCACATCTGGAAAACTGTGTTGAGTTTGTCTCTCTATATTTCAGGATTGAATCGGGGGCAGCACAGCGAAGGTTCAGGTGATTGGTGCCGGAGACAAGACCTGTGATGAGAGGCTGAGTAAATTGGGTTTATCTTCACTGGAGTTGAGAAGAATGATGATGATTTGAAAGCGACAGAATTCTGAAGGGGTTTGATAGAGTGGACGCTGGGAGAATGTTTCTGTCATTCGGGAAATCTAAACGACGAGGGCACCGACTCCGGATTCGCGACCGATCATTTAGGACTGAGGTGAGGAAATTTCCATAAAGGGTTGTGAATCTTTGGAATGATCCATCAAAGAGGATAGTCAACTCCATCGATGAATACATTTCAGGCCTTGGGATTGACACATTTTTAGGAAATTAAAGGATTTGGGGAGTGAGTGGGAAAATAGATTTGAAACGTAAGATCAGTCAGGATTAGTGGGAAGCCAGAGGATTGGGAAGCCTTTAAAAGCGAGCAGAGGACACCGAAAAAAGCAATAAGGGGAAGAAGATGTGAGTGTAAGCTAGCTAGTAATATAAAAGAAGATAGCAAGAGTGTTTTCAATATATAAAAGGTAAGCGAGAGGCAAAAATAGACATTGGGCCACTGGAAAATGTGGTTGGGGAAGTAACAATGAAAAAAAAATGAAAATGGCTTATTGTCACGAGTAGGCTTCAAATGAAGTTACTGTGAAAAGCCCCTAGTCGCCACATTCCGGCGCCTGTTCGGGGAGGCTGGTACGGGAATCGAACCGTGCTGCTGGCCTGCCTTGGTCTGCTTTCAAATCCAGCGATTTAGCCCTGTGCTAAACAGCCCCAACAAATGGGAAACAAAGAAATGGCAGAGGAACTGAATAGTTACCGCCTGCTGCCCCTGCATGCTTACCTTCAGCGAATGGTGCACAAGTACACCCAGGTCCCGCTGCACACTCCCCTCTCCCAATTTACAACCATTCAGGTAGTAATCTGCCTTCCTGTTTTTGCTTCCAAAGTGAATAACCTCACACTTATACAAATGAAACTGCATCTGCCATTGATTTGCCCACTCGCCCAACCTGTCCAGATCTTGCTGTAGGATCCCTGCATCCTCGTCACAATTCACCCGCCCACCCAACTTGGTATCGTCTGCAAACTTTGAGATGTTACATTTTGTTCCCTCATCCAAATCATTAATGTATCTCGTGAAGAGCTGGGGTCCTTGACCTCCCCTTCACAAAACCATGCTGTCTATCTCCCCTTCACAAACCATGCTGTCTATCACTGACAGACGCAGGCTCACTGGCCTATAGTTTCCAGGATTATCCCTGCTGCCTTTCTGAAACAGCGATACCACATTAGCTATTCTCCAGTCCTCTGGGATCTCACCTGTAGCCAATGAGGATACAAAGATGTCAGTCAAGGCCCCAGACATTTCCTCCCTTGCTTCCCTCAGTATTCTGGGATAAATCCCATCCGGCCCAGGAGACGTATCTACCTTAATGTCTTTTAAAAGACCCAACACCTCCTCCTTTTGGATGTTGACATGACCCAGACTGTCCACACACCCTACCCAAGAATCATCTTCCACAAAGTCCCTTTCTTTGGTGAACACTGATGCAAAGTCCCCATTTAGTACCTCGCCCATTTCCTCTGGCTCAACACAGAGATTCCCTCCACTGTCCTTAAGCGGTCCAATCCTTTCCCTGGCCACCCTCTTGCTTTTTACATATGAATACATTTGGGATTCATCTTAATCCTACTTGCCAAGGACTTTTCCTGCCCCCTCCTAATTTCCCGCTTCAGTACCTTCCTACTTTCTTTATATTCCTCAAGGGTTTTGATTGTTGCCACCCCCCGAGACCGTACAAAAGCCTCCTTTTTCTTTTTGACAAGGTTCACAATATCCCTCGTTATCCAAGACTCCCTAAACTTTCCATACTTATCCTTCGTTCTCTCAGGAATGTGACTTTCCTGAATCCTAATCAACTGTCGCTTGAAAGACTCCCACATGTCCGATGTTGATTTACCCTCCAACAGCCGCACCCAATACCATACAGCTGGCAGAGGTGTTCGTGGACATCTTTAACCTGTCCCTACTCCGCTCTGAGATACCCACCTGCTTCAAGAAGACCACAATCATACCGGTGCCAAAGAAGAACCAGTCAACGTGCCTCAATGACTGCCGTCCGGTGGCCCTGATAATCAATCGTAATGAAGTGCTTTGAGAGGTTGGACATGAGACACATTAACTCCATACTCTCAGAATACCTTGATCCACAGCAATTTGCATACTGCCGCAACCGGTCCACAGCAGACGCCATCTCCCTGGCCCGACACTCATCCCGAGAGCATCTCCACAACAAGGACTCCTACATCAAACTCCTATTTATTGACTACAGCTCCGCCTTCAACACCATAATCCCAGCCAAGGTCATATCAAAGCTCCAAAACCTAGGACTTGGCTCCCCACTCAGCAACTGGATCCTCGACTTCCTGACCCACAGACCACAGTCAGTAAGAATGAACAACAACACCTCCTCCACAATAGTCCTCAATACAGGGTCCCCGCAAGGCTGCGTACTTAGAACATAACATAAGAACTGGAGACTGATGGTACTGATTTCATCTCCAAATTATCCATTACAGCCAGGCCATGCTCAATGTTAGCAAACACTTTTCATCAAGAAGTCTTACAACACCAGGTTAAAGTCCAACAGGTTTGTTTCAAACACGAGCTTTCGGAGCACGGCTCCTTCTTCAGGTGAATGTTCACCTGAAGAAGGAGCCGTGCTCCGAAAGCTCGTGTTTGAAACAAACCTGTTGGACTTTAACCTGGTGTTGTAAGACTTCTTACTGTGCTCACCCCAGTCCAACGCCGGCATCTCCACATCATGACTTTTCATCAAGATTGCCTTTTGAAATTAAGCTTTTTAAGAAATGAAAGTTTCAGAATATGACAACTAAATGTCTGACTGAACAGAGAGATGTTGACAGGATTTCAGATTAACCGAGTTTTCGGGTAAAATACCTTCACAAATTTAAATCCAATGTTGCATCTGATCTGGACTTGATCTTTGAATGAATATTGATCCTGGACAGGTTCAATTGTGCCATTGGCAGGTGGCTGGACGACAGGACAAGGAGCTCCTGAAAAAAACCCGCAAAAGATCCATTCATGTATAAAATATATTAATGTTTTAATATCCAAAATATATCATATTTTAATTGTGGCTACCAATCGGAGTTCACTTGCCAACCAATCAGCACTCTCCTCTCATGCAGTATAAATTGTTGTTCCCTTCATAATTTAGCATTCTTCTGAATTGTTCTGATGAGTGTGGAATGAAAAACTTCAACAATATGTGTCTTTAAATGAAGCAATTTCTTCTCATCTCAGTCCTAAACGATTGGCCTCTTATCCCAAATCTGTTCCCGCGGGTTGTAAATTTGCCAGCTAGTGGGAAGATCTGTCAGTGTTTACCGCTCCCAAAGCTCCTTCAGAGTCTTCAATGTTTCAATCAGATTGCTTCTCATTCCTCAGAACTGGACAGAATATCGACCCAATCTACTCATTGTCTCAGCCCAGGACAATCCTCTCATGTCAGGATTTAATATCCTGCCTCCTTTACTTAACAATCAGATTAAAATTGCTCACAGCTGCTCATCAAACCTGCTACCATTACAGCAAGAGTTCTTGATTCCAATCCTCTTGCGATAACGGTTACACGGCTTTCTGCACCTGCACATTAACAGGTGCAAAGTATTCATTTAATACCTCAGCCATACTCTGCCTCCATGTGTCATTCCCCATTTAGATCCTAACCCTCCTTTTCTCCCCTTTTACTATTTATGTGTCTTTGGAAGGCTTTGGAATTCCCCTTTATGTCGGCTGTCAGTCTTTTCTCACAATCCCTCTTTGCTTCTCGAATGAGGATTTTCACCTCCCTCTGAACCTTCCGTATTCCTCTTGGTTCTCAATTTGGGATTCTACCTGATGCCTGTCAAATGCAAACTTCTTCTTTATCTTAGTTTCTATCCCTTTTTTCACCTGGGGTGCTCTGAGTGGTTTCCCCGACCTTTCCCCTTCAAGGGTATAAATCCTTGACTGTTTCCAGACCATTTCTGGAAGGCCATTCCATGGTTCAGCTCACAGTTTTGTTCCATCTTACCGGCGCAGCTCCCTCTGGTCCCAATGAAGTCGGATAGTTCATTACTTTTAATCTGGATTTCCCAATGTCCTTTTCTACCATCACCCGAAAACTTACAAGACAATGGTCACTTTCTCCTAAATGTTCTCCCACTGAGCTCAGGAACAGGAAGGGGGCGATCACAATGTTGGGGGTTTATTACAGTTCCCCCAACTGCCAGCGAGAGATAGAGGAGCCGGTAGGTAGAGAGATTTTGCATAGATGCAAAAGTTGTTGTGGTCGGGGATTTTAATTTCCCCAATATTGACTGGGACTCACTTAGTGCTGGGGGTTTGGATGGGGCAGAGTTTGTAAGGTGTATCCAGGAAACCGTCTTTATGCAATATGTAGATAGTCCGACTAGATAAGAGGCAGGACTGGATCTGGTATTGGGGAATGAGCCTGGACAGGTGGTTGAAGTTTCAGTAGGGGAACATTTTGGGAGTGGTGACCACAATTCTGTAAGTTTTAGGGTAATTTTGGACAGGGATGAGGGTAACCCTTGCGTTAAGTTGCTAAACTGGGGAAAGGCAAATTGTGATGACATTAGACAGGAATTGAAGAATTTGGATTGGGTGCGGCTGTTGGAGGGAAAATCAACATCGGACATGTGGGAGTCTTTCAAACGACAGTTGATTAGGATTCAGGAAAGTCACGTTCCTGAGAGAATGAAGGATAAGTATGGGAAGTTCAGGGAGTCTTGGATAACGAGGGATATTGTGAACCCCGTCAAAAAGAAAAAGGAGACTTTTGCACGGTCTAGAACGGTGGGAACAATCGAAATCCTTCAGGAGTATAAAGGAAGTAGGAAGGTAGGAGGGGTCAGGAAAAGTCCTTGGCAAGTAGGATTAAGGTGAATCCCAAAGATTTTTATTCATATGTAAAAAGCAAGAGGGTGGCCAGGGAAAGGATTGGACCGCTTAAGGACAGTGGGGGGAATCTCTGTGTTGAGCCAGAGGAAATGGGCGAGATACTAAATGGGGACTTTGCATCAGTGTTCACCAAAGAAAGGGACTTTGTGGAAGATGATTCTTGGGTAGGGTGTGTGGACAGTCTGGATCATGTTAACATTGAAAATTAGGTGGTATTGGGTCTTTTAAATGACATTAAGGTAGATACGCCTCCTGGGCCAGATGGGATATATCCCAGAATACTGAGGGAAGCGATGAAAGAAATTTCTGGGGCCTTGACTGACATCTTCGTATCCTCATTGGCTACAGGTGAGATCCCAGTGGACTGGACAATAGCTAATGTGGTTCCGCTGTTTAAGAAAGGTAGCAGGGATAATCCTGGAAACTATCGGCCGGTGAGCCTCAGATCTGTAGTAGGTAAATTATTGGAGAGAATTCTCAGGGACAGGATTTATACCCATTTGGAAACAAATGGACTCATCAGTGATAGACAGCATGGTTTTGTGAAGGGGAGGTCGTGCCTCACTAACCTGATCGAGTTTTTTGAGAGGTGACAAAGATAATTGGTCTGGAGAGGGCGGTGGATGTTGTTTACATGAACTTCAGTAAAGCCATTGACAAGGTGCCTCATGGCAGACTGGTAGAAAAGGTGAAGTCACACGGGGTCAGAGGTGAGGTGGTAAGATGGATACAGAACTGGCTCGGTCACAGAAGGCAAAGGGTAGCAGTAGAAGGGTGTTTTTCTGAATGGAACATTGTGACTTGGGTGTTCCACAGGGATCGGTGCTGGGGCCTCTGTTGTTTGTAGTATACATAACTGATTCGGAGGAAAACGTAGCCGGACTGATCAGTAAGTTTGCAGATGACACCAAGGTTGGTGGAGTGGCAGATCGTGTTGAGGATTGTCAGAGGATACAGCAGGACATAGATAGGTTGGAGACTTGGGAAGAGAAATGGCAAATGGAGGTTAATCCAGACAAATGTGAGGTAATGCATTTTGTTGGATCTCACATTGAGGGGAAATATACCGTAAATGGAAAAACTCTTAGGAGTATAGAAAGTCAGAGAGATCTGGGCGTGCAGGTCCACAGATCTTTGAAGGTGGCAACACAAGTGGACAAGGTAGTCAGGAAAGCAGACGGAATGCTTGCCTTCATTGGACGGGGCATCGAGTATAAAAACTGGCAAGTCATGCTACAGTTGTATAGAACCTTGGTAAGGCCGCATTTGGAATATTGCGCACAATTCTGGTCACCACACTACCAGAAGGATGTGGAGGCTTTGGAGAGGACGCAGAGGAGGTTTGCCAGGATGTTGCCTGGTCTGGAGGGTGTTAGCTATGTGGAGTGGCTGAATAGACTCGGACTGTTTTCATTAGAATGCTGGAGGTTGAGGGGTGACCTGATAGAGGGCTACAAGATTATGAGGGGCATGGATAGAGTGGATGGGCAGGCACTCTTTCCCAGGGTGGAGGGGTCAGTCACCAGGGGGCATAGGTTTAAGGTCCATGGGCAAAGTTTAGAGGAGATGTGCGAGGCAGGGTTTTTACACAGAGGGTGGTGAGTGCCTGGAACACGTTGCCAGGGGAGGGTGTGGAAGCAGATACATTAACGGCGTTCAAAAGGCATCTTGACAAACACATGGATAGGATGGGATAGAGGGATACGGCACAAGGGAGTGCTGAGGGTTTTGGCCAAGGGGGTATCATGACTAGTACAGGCTTTGCGGGCCGAAGGGCCTGTTGCTGTGCTGCATTGATCTTTGTTCTTTGAGACTTGGTTGAGGGATTATTATTTAACTGATAAAAATATTAAAGCATGCCGCTGTGCAGAGAGACCTGGGTGTGCTAGTGCATGAATCGCAAAAAGTTGGTTTACAGGTGCAACAGGTGATTAAGAAGGCAAATGGAATTTTGTCCTTCATTGCGAGAGGGATGGAGTTTAAGACTAGGGAGGTTATGCTGCAATTGTATAAGGTGTTAGTGAGGCCACACCTGGAATATTGTGTTCAGTTTTGGTCTCCTTACTTGAGAAAGGACGTACTGGCGCTGGAGGGTGTGCAGAGGAGATTCACTAGGTTAATCCCAGAGCTGAAGGGGTTGGATTACGAGGAGAGGTTGAGTAGACTGGGACTGTACTCGTTGGAATTTAGAAGGATGAGGGGGGGATCTTATAGAAACATATAAAATTATGAAGGGAATCGATAGGATAGATGCGGGCAGGTTGTTTCCACTGGCGGGTGAAAGCAGAACTAGGGGGTACAGCCTCGAAATAAGGGGAAGTAGATTTAGGACTGAGTTTAGGAGGAACTTCTTCACCCAAAGGGTTGTGAATCTATGGAATTCCTTGCCCAGTGAAGCAGTTGAGGCTTCTTCATTAAATGTTTTCAAGATAAAGATTGATAATTTTTTGAATAAAGGCATTAAGGGTTATGGTGTTCGGGTCGGAAAGTGGAGCTGAGTCCACAAAAGATCAGCCATGATCTCAATGAATGGCGGAGCAGGCTCGAGGGGCCAGATGGCCGACTCCTGCTCCTAGTTCTTACGTTTTTATAGCCGGCCCACCTCAATTCCACGAATCATGTCCGAGAGTTGCATCATTTATGGTGGGATAGAAAAAAACTGGTGTAAAAAATCTTCCATAAAACTGATGTGGACGGAGGCAGGAACTCCACAAGAGGCCAGACTGTCAGGAAATAACTTGCTCTGATGTTCGGAGAGGGAATATTCACAAGAGAGGGAATGTTCACAGGAAAGGGAATGTTCAGAGAGGGAATGTTCACAGAGGAGGGAATGTTCACAGGAGAGAGAATGTTCAGAGAGGGAATGTTCACAGAGGAGGGAATGTTCACAGAGGAGGGAATGTTCACAGGAGAGAGAATGTTCACAGGAGAGGGAATGTTCACAGAGGAGGGAATGTTCACAGATGAGGGAATGTTCGGAGAGGGAATGTTCACAGGAGAGGGAATGTTCACAGGAGAGGGAATGTTCACAGGAGAGGGAATGTTCACAGAGGAGGGAATGTTCACAGGAGAGGGAATGTTCACAGGAGAGGGAATGTTCGGAGAGGGAATGTTCACAGAAGAGGGAATGTTCACAGATGAGGGAATGTTCGGAGAGGGAATGTTCACAGGAGAGGGAATGTTCACAGGAGAGGGAATGTTCGGAGAGGGAATGTTCAGAGAGGGAATGTTCGGAGAGGAGGGAATGTTCGGAGAGGGAATGTTCACAGGAGAGGGAATGTTCGGAGAGGGAATGTTCGGAGAGGGAATGTTCAGAGAGGGAATGTTCAGAGAGGGAATATTCACAGGAGAGGGAATGTTCACAGGAGAGGGAATGTTCGGAGAGGGAATGTTCGGAGAGGGAATGTTCACAGGAGAGGGAATGTTCACAGGAGAGGGAATGTTCGGAGAGGGAATGTTCACAGGAGAGGGAATGTTCGGAGAGGGAATGTTCAGAGAGGGAATGTTCAGAGAGGGAATGTTCGGAGAGGAGGGAATGTTCGGAGAGGGAATGTTCACAGGAGAGGGAATGTTCGGAGAGGGAATGTTCAGAGAGGGAATGTTCACAGGAGAGGGAATGTTCACAGGAGAGGGAATGTTCACAGGAGAGGGAATGTTCACAGGAGAGGGAATGTTCGGAGAGGGAATGTTCACAGGAGAGGGAATGTTCACAGGAGAGGGAAAGTTCGGAGAGGGAATGTTCACAGGAGAGGGAATGTTCACAGGAGAGGGATGTTCGGAGAGGGAATGTTCACAGGAGAGGGAATGTTCACAGGAGAGGGAAAGTTCGGAGACGGGATGTTGGAGGGGATGTGACATCCTGACCTGTGTGCTGTGCTGGGACAGACCTGGGAAGTTAGCAGAATCCAGCCATCCCAGGGAAGCAAAACCAGAAAGATCTGGAAAATCTCAGCAGGTCTGACAGCATCTATGGAGAGAGAGAGAGAAGGGAGCGAGGTTTCATTCCAGGTTTTAGATTTCTATTGTCCAGGGTGAGGGAGGGAAGCCGCTGTGACATATTCCCCACAGGGGGAGGGGCTGGGGAAATACCCCCCTCCACAGATACACCGGGGGGGGGGGGGGGAGGGGGGGCTGGGGAAATACCCCCCCGCTCCACAGCTACACCGGGGGGGGGGGGGGCTGGGGAAATACCCCCCCGCTCCACAGCTACACCGGGGGGGGGGGGGGGGGGGGGCTGGGGAAATACCCCCCCGCTCCACAGATACACCGGGGGGGGGGGAGGGCTGGGGAAATACCCCCCTCCACAGATACACCGGGGGGGGGGGGGGGGCTGGGGAAATACCCCCCCCACACCACAGATACACCGGGGGGGGGGGGAGGGCTGGGGAAATACCCCCCCCCCCCTCCACAGCTACACCGGGGGGGGGGGGGGGGGGGCTGGGGAAATACACCCCCGCTCCACAGCTACACCGGGGGGGGGGGGCTGGGGAAATACCCCCCCACACCACAGATACACCGGGGGGGGGGGGGGGGCTGGGGAAATACCCCCCCCCCCCACACCACAGCTACACCGGGGGGGGGGGGCTGGGGAAATACCCCCCCCACACCACAGCTACACCGGGGGGGGGGGGGCTGGGGAAATACCCCGCTCCACAGCTACACCGGGGGGGGGGGGGGACGGGACCCTTGTGGATATATCACTGGAATTTTCATAGATTAAGAATCACTGGCAGCTGTTGCTCCTTTGAGAGTCCAACTAAGCAGGAATACTTTGGGAAATGTATGTGATTAAATTGAACAATGTAACTGGAATATAATGTCGTTATGATTTATGTATTTCTGTTAATAAATGTTTTAATTCAATATTTAAAATATTCAAAAGTGATATTGGATTACTTCCTCCTGATGTCAGTGTACAGAGTGTCGGTGTACAGAGTGTCAGTGTACAGAGCGTCAGTGTACAGACCTACAGTGTACAGAGCGTCAGTGTACAGACCTACAGTGTACAGAGCGTCGGTGTACAGACCTACAGTGTACAGAGCGTCAGTGTACAGACCTACAGTGTACAGAGCGTCAGTGTACAGAGCGTCAGTGTACAGAGCATCAGTGTACAGAGCGTCAGTGTACAGAGCGTCAGTGTACAGAGCATCAGTGTACAGAGCGTCAGTGTACAGAGCTACAGTGTACAGAGCGTCAGTGTACAGAGCTACAGTGTACAGAGCGTCAGTGTACAGAGCATCAGTGTACAGAGCGTCAGTGTACAGAGCATCAGTGTACAGAGCAACAGTGTACAGAGCGTCAGTGTACAGAGCGTCAGTGTACAGAGCGTCAGTGTACAGAGCGTCAGTGTACAGAGCGTCAGTGTACAGAGCTACAGTGTACAGAGCGTCAGTGTACAGAGCTACAGTGTACAGAGCGTCAGTGTACAGAGCATCAGTGTACAGAGCGTCAGTGTACAGAGCATCAGTGTACAGAGCAACAGTGTACAGAGCGTCAGTGTACAGAGCGTCAGTGTACAGAGTGTCAGTGTACAGAGCGTCAGTGTACAGAGCTACAGTGTACAGAGCGTCAGTGTACAGAGCGTCAGTGTACAGAGCGTCAGTGTACAGAGATACAGCGTACAGAGCGTCAGTGTACAGAGCGTCAGTGTACAGAGCTACAGTGTACAGACCTACAGTGTACAGAGCTACAGTGTACAGACCTACAGTGTACAGACCTACAGTGTACAGAGCGTCAGTGTACAGAGCTACAGTGTACAGAGCGTCAGTGTACAGAGCTACAGTGTACAGAGCGTCAGTGTACAGAGCGTCAGTGTACAGAGCGTCAGTGTACAGAGTGTCAGTGTACAGAGTGTCAGTGTACAGAGTGTCAGTGTACAGAGTGTCAGTGTACAGAGCGTCAGTGTACAGAGCGTCAGTGTACAGAGTGTCAGTGTACAGAGCGTCAGTGTACAGAGCGTCAGTGTACAGAGCGTCAGTGTACAGAGCGTCAGTGTACAGAGCTACAGTGTACAGAGCTACAGTGTACAGAGCTACAGTGTACAGAGCTACAGTGTACAGAGCGTCAGTGTACAGAGCGTCAGTGTACAGAGCATCAGTGTACACAGCATCAGTGTACAGAGCTACAGTGTACACAGTGTCAGTGTACAGAGCGTCAGTGTACAGAGCTACAGTGTACACAGTGTCAGTGTACAGAGCGTCAGTGTACAGAGCGTCAGTGTACAGAGCGTCAGTGTACACAGCGTCAGTGTACAGAGCTACAGTGTACAGAGCGTCAGTGTACAGAGCTACAGTGTACAGACCTACAGTGTACAGAGCTACAGTGTACAGAGCGTCAGTGTACAGAGCTACAGTGTACAGACCTACAGTGTACAGAGCTACAGTGTACAGAGCTACAGTGTACAGAGCTACAGTGTACAGAGCTACAGTGTACAGAGCTACAGTGTACAGAGCTACAGTGTACAGAGCATCAGTGTACAGAGCGTCAGTGTACAGAGCGTCAGTGTACAGAGCTACAGTGTACAGAGCGTCAGTGTACAGAGCGTCAGTGTACAGAGCGTCAGTGTACAGAGCATCAGTGTACAGAGCGTCAGTGTACAGTGTGTCAGTGTACAGTGTGTCAGTGTACAGAGCGTCAGTGTACAGAGCGTCAGTGTACAGAGCGTCAGTGTACAGAGCTACAGTGTACAGAGCATCAGTGTACAGAGCGTCAGTGTACAGAGCGTCAGTGTACAGAGCGTCAGTGTACAGAGCGTCAGTGTACAGAGCGTCAGTGTACAGAGCGTCAGTATACAGAGCGTCAGTGTACAGAGCGTCAGTGTACAGAGCGTCAGTGTACAGAGCGTCAGTGTACAGAGCTACAGTGCAGAGCGTCAGTGTACAGAGCGTCAGTGTACAGAGCGTCAGTGTACAGAGCGTCAGTGTACAGAGCGTCAGTGTACAGAGCGTCAGTGTACAGAGCGTCAGTGTACAGAGCGTCAGTGTACAGAGCGTCAGTGTACAGAGCGTCAGTATACAGAGCGTCAGTGTACAGAGCGTCAGTATACAGAGCGTCAGTGTACAGAGCGTCAGTGTACAGAGCATCAGTGTACAGAGCTGCAGTGTACAGAGTGTCGGTATACAGAGCTACAGTGTACAGACCTACAGTGTACAGAGCGTCAGTGTACAGAGCTACAGTGTACAGAGCGTCAGTGTACAGACTGTCAGTGTACAGAGCATCAGTGTACAGACCTACAGTGTACAGACCTACAGTGTACAGAGCGTCAGTGTACAGACCTACAGTGTACAGAGCGTCAGTGTACAGACCTACAGTGTACAGACCTACAGTGTACAGAGCGTCAGTGTACAGAGCGTCAGTGTACAGACCTACAGTGTACAGAGCGTCAGTGTACAGAGCGTCAGTGTACAGAGCTACAGTGTACAGAGCTACAGTGTACAGAGCGTCAGTGTACAGAGCTACAGTGTACAGAGCGTCAGTGTACAGAGCGTCAGTGTACAGAGCGTCAGTGTACAGAGCGTCAGTGTACACAGCATCAGTGTACAGAGCTACAGTGTACAGAGCGTCAGTGTACAGAGCGTCAGTGTACAGAGCGACAGTGTACAGAGCGTCAGTGCACAGAGCTACAGTGTACAGAGCGTCAGTGTACAGAGCATCAGTGTACAGAGCGTCAGTGTACAGAGCGTCAGTGTACAGAGCGTCAGTGTACAGAGCGTCAGTGTACAGAGCGTCAGTGTACAGAGCGTCAGTGTACAGAGCGTCAGTGTACAGAGCGTCAGTGTACAGAGCTACAGTGTACAGAGCTACAGTGTACAGAGCTACAGTGTACAGACCTACAGTGTACAGAGCGTCAGTGTACAGAGATACAGCGTACAGAGCTACAGTGTACAGAGCTACAGTGTACAGAGCTACAGTGTACACAGCGTCAGTGTACAGAGCTACAGTGTACAGAGCTACAGTGTACACAGCGTCAGTGTACAGAGATACAGCGTACAGAGCTACAGTGTACAGAGCTACAGTGTACAGAGCTACAGTGTACAGAGCGTCAGTGTACAGAGCGTCAGTGTACAGAGCGTCAGTGTACAGACCTACAGTGTACAGAGCTACAGTGTACAGAGCGTCAGTGTACAGAGCTACAGTGTACAGACCTACAGTGTACAGAGTTACAGTGTACAGAGCGTCAGTGTACAGAGCGTCTGTGTACAGAGTGTCAGTGTACAGAGCGTCAGTGTACAGAGTTACAGTGTACAGAGCGTCAGTGTACAGAGCATCAGTGTACAGAGCGTCAGTGTACAGAGCTACAGTGTACAGAGCTACAGTGTACAGAGCGTCAGTGTACAGAGCGTCAGTGTAC
>NC_052158.1:161909532-161962032 GCF_902713615.1 Scyliorhinus canicula
GCATTGGGGAAGGGTAGGGGAGCTGGCATTGGGAAAGGGTGGGGGAGCTGGCATTGGGAAGGGTAGGGGAGCTGGCATTGGGGAAGGGTAGGGGAGCTGGCATTGGGAAAGGGTGGGAGAGCTGGCATTGCGAAAGGGTGTGGGAGCTGGCATTGGGAAAGGGTTGGGGAGCTGGCATTGGGAAAGGGTAGGGGAGCTGCCATTGGGAAAGGGTGGGGGAGCTGGCATTGGGAAAGGGTGGGGGAGCTGGCATTGGGAAAGGGTAGGGGAGCTGGCATTGGGAAGGGTAGGAGAGCTGGCATTGGGAGCGGGTAGGGGAGCTGGCATTGGGGAAGGGTGACTCTCTCACATCGGAGTCCAATGCCCCAGGATCCCCATCACTCACTGATAATATCACCAAGGCCACTTCTCCTGATCCCACTCCACCCACCCCCCATTATCCCTCACCCCCACACCCCCACTCCCCCCCACTCCCCCTCAGCCGCACTCTCCCTCAGCCCCACTCCCCCTCAGCCCCACTTTCTCTGCTCTCACTCTCGTTGCTCCCACTTTGGCAGCTTGCATGTGTGAGAGAGAATAAATGTGTGTGAGTTAATGAGTGTGTGAGTTAATGTGTGTGTGTGTGTTAATGAGTGTCAATAAGTGTGTGTGAATTAATGAGTGAGTTAATGAGTGGTGTTTATGAGTGTGTGTAAACTAGAGTGTGTGTGAAAAAATGAGTGTGCAAATAAATGAGTTTGTGTGAGTTAATGAGTGAGTTAATGCGTCTGTGTTAATGAGTGTGTTAATTAATGAGTGCAAATTAATGAGTGTGTGAGTTATAGAATGTGTGTGAATCAATGAGTGTGAATTAATGAGTGCGTGAGTTAATGATTATGTGTGAGTAAATAAGCGAGTGTGAGTTAATGAGCGAGTGTGAGTTAGAGTGTGTGAGTTAATGAGCCTGTGTTGATGAATGTGTGAGTTAATGAGTCTGCGTTGATGAATGTGTGAGTTAATGAGCCTGTGTGTTAATGAGTGTGTGTGAGTAAATGAGTGAGTGCGAGTTGATGAGTGTGTGTGAGTTAATGGGTGTGTGTTAATGAGTGTGTGAGATAATGAGTGTGTGCGAGTTAATAAGTGTGTGAGAATTATTAAGTGTGGGTGAGTTAGAGTGTGTGAGTTATTATAAGTGACTGAGTTAATGAGTGTGTGTGAGCTAGAGTGTGAGTGAGTAAATGAGCATGTGAGAGTTAATGAGTGGTGTGAATTAATGCATGTGTGAATAAATGTGTGTGTTGGTTCATGAGCATGTGTGAGTAATGAGTGTGTGTTAGGTATTGAGTGTGAGAGGTAATGGTGTGTGTTAATAAATGAGTGTGAATTGATCAGTGTGTTTGAGTTAATAAGCGGGTGTGAGTTAATGAGTGAGTGTGAGTTAATGTGCGAGTGTGAGTTAGTGTGTGTGAGTTAATGAGTGTGTTAATGAATGTGTTGTTAGTACAGGGCTAAATCGCTGGCTTTGAAAGCAGACCGAGCAGGCCAGCAGCACGGTTCGATTCCCGTAACAGCCTCCCCGAACAGGCGCCGGAATGTGGCGACTAGGGGCTTTTCACAGTAACTTCATTGAAGCCTACTCGTGACAATAAGCGATTTTCATTTCATTTCATGTGTGAGTAAATGTGTGTGCGTGAGTTAATGAGTGTGAGTAAATGAGTCTGTGTTAGTGAATGTGAGTTAATGGGTGTGTGTTAATGAGTGTGTTAATTAGTGAGCATGAGTTAGTGTGTGTGAGTTTGAGTGTGTGTTAATGAATGTGAGTAAATGAGCGTGTGTTAATGAGTGTGTGTGAGTAAATGAGTCTGTGTTAGTGAGTGAATGTGAGTTGATGTGTGTGTGTTAATGGGTGTGTTAATTAGTGTGTTAATTAGTGTGCATGAGTTAGTGTGTGTGAGTAAATGAGCGTGTGTTAATGAGTGTGTGCATGAGTTAATGAGTGTGTGAATTAATGAGTGTGTGTGAATTAATGTAAGGTAATTAATCTCAGGTTCACCTGAGGAAGGAGCAGGGCTCCGAAAACTTGTGTTTGAATCAAACCTGTGGACTTTAACCTGGTGTTGTAAGACTTCTTACTGTGCTCACCCCAGTCCAACGCCGGCATCTCCACATCGTGAATTAATGTGTGTGTGTGAGTAAATGAGTGTGTTAATGAATGTGTGTGAGAGTTAATGAGTGTGATCGAGATAATGAGTGTGTCTGTAAATGTGTGTGTGAGTAAATGAGTCTGTATGTGTTAATGAGTGAGTGTGAGTTGATCAGTGTGTGGATTAACGAGTGAGGATTAATGAGTGAATGTGAGTTAATGCGTGTGTGAGTAAATGAGTGTGTCAGTAAATGAGCGTGAGTAAACAAGTGTGTGTGAGTTAATGCGCATGAGTTAGTGTGTGAGTAAATGAGTGTGTTAATGAATGTGTGAGTAAATAAGCATGTGTTAAAGAGTGTGTTTCATGAGTTAATGAGTGTGTGTTAATGAATATGTGAATTAATAAGTATGTGAGAATTAATGAGTGAGTGTGAGTTAATGCGTGTGTGTGAGTAAATGAGTGAGTGAGAGTTAATGAGTGAGTGAAAGTTAGAGTGTGTGAGTATGGAGAATTAATGAGTGAGTGTGAGTTAATGAGTGAGTGAAAGTTAGAGTGTGTGAGTATGGAGAATTAATGAGTGAGTGCGAGTTGAAAAATGAAATGTAATGAAAATCGCTTATTGTCACAAGTAGGCTTCAAATGAAGTTACTGTGAAAACAATAACTGTAAGGACCCCAGCCGAGTGAGGGAGACAGGGAAATGAAATGAAATGAAAATCGCTTATTGTCATGAGTAGGCTTCAATGAAGTTACTGTGAAAGCCCCTAGTCGCCACATTCCGGCGCCTGTTCGGGGAGGCTGGTACGGGAATGGGTGACCAAAAGGCAAGAAAAGAGCAGGAAGGCAGTGCAGGTGTCCCCTGCGGTCATCTCCCTCCAAAACAGGTATACCGTTTTGGATACTGTTGGGGGAGATGGCTCACCAGGGGAAGGCAGTAGTAGCCAGGCTCATGGCACCGTGGCTGGCTCTGTTGCACAGAAGGGTGTGAAAAAGAGTGGAAGGGCTATAGTCATAGGGGATTCAATTGTAAGGGGAGTAGACAGGCGTTTGTGGTCGAAAACGAAACTCCCGAATGGTATGTTGCCAGGTGCTCGGGTCAGGGATGTCTCAGATCGACGGCAGAACATTCTGAAGGGGGAGGGTGAGCAGCCAGTTGTCATGGTGCATACAGGCACCAATGATATAGGTAAAAAATGGGATGAGGTCTACAAGCAGAATTTAAGGAGTTAGGAGCCAAGTTAAAAAGTCGAACCTCAGAGATAGTAATCTCAGAATTGCTACCAGTGCCACGTGGTAGTCAGAGTAGAAATGAAAGAATAGGCAGGATGAATGTGTGGCTTGGATTGGATTGGATTGGATTTGTTTATTGTCACATGTACCGAGGTACAGTGAAAAGTATTTGTCTGCAAGCAGCTCAACAGATCATTCAGTACATGGGAAGAAAAGGGAATTAAACAGAATTCAATAAAATACATGAGACTACATAATAGGGCAACACAATATATACAATGTACTACATAAGCATTGGCATCAGATGAAGCATACAGGGTGTAGTGTTAATGAGGTCAGTCCATAAGAGGGTCATTTAGGAGTCTGGTGACAGTGGGGAAGAAGCTGTTTTTGAGTCTGTTCGTCCGTGTTCTCAGACTTCTGAATCTCCTGCCCGATGGAAGAAGTTGGAAGAGTGAGTAAGCCGGGTGGGAGGGATCCTTGATTATGCTGCCCGCTTTCCCCCGGCAGCGGGAGGTGTAGATGGAATCAATGGATGGGAGGCAGGTTTGTGTGATGGACTGGGCGGTATTCACGACTCTCTGAAGTTCCTTGCGGTCCTGGGCCGAGCAGTTGCCATACCAGGCTGTGATGCAGCCCGATAGGATGCTCTCTATAGTGCATCTGTAAAAGTTGGTAAGGGTTAATGTGGACATGCCGAATTTCCTTAGTTTCCTGAGGAAGTAAAGGCGCTGTTGTGCTTTCTTGGTGATAGCGTCAACATGAGTGGACCAGGATAGATTTTTGGTGATGTGCACCCCTAGGAATTTGAAACTGCTCACCATCTCTACCTCAGCCCCGTTGATGCTGACAGGGGTGTGTACAGTACTTTGCTTCCTGAAGTTGATGACCAGCTCTTTAGTTTTGCTGGCATTAAGGGAGAGATTGTTGTCGTTACACCACTCCACTAGGTTCTCTATCTCCCTCCTGTATTCGGACTCGTCGTTATTCGAGATCCAGCCCACTACGGTCGTATCGTCAGCAAACTTGTAGATGGAGTTGGAACCAAGTTTTGCCATGCAGTCGTGTGTGTACAGGGAGTAGAGTAGGGGGCTAAGTACGCAGCCTTGCGGGGCACTGGTATTGAGGACTATTGTGGAGGAGGTGTTGGTGTTCATTCTTACTGACTGTGGTCTGTTAGTCAGAAAGTCAAGGATCCAGTTGCAGAGTGGAGAGCCAAGTCCTAGGTTTTGGAGCTTGAGAGATGATGTAAGGAGCAAGAGGGTAACTAGAGAAAGGGTTGGCCCACTCAAGGACAAAGGAGGAAAGTTATGCGTGGAGTCAGAGAAAATGAGTGAGATTCTTAATGAGTACTTTGCATCGGTATTCACCGAGGAGAGGGACATGATGGATGTTGAGGCGAGGGATGGATGTTTAAATACTCTAGGTCATGTCGGCATAAGGAAGGGGGAGGTTTTGGGTATTCTAAAAGGCATTAAGGTGGACAAGTCCCCAGGTCCGGATGGGATGTATCCCAGGTTACTGAGGGGAGCGAGGGACGAAATAGCTGGGGCCTTAACAGATATCTTTGCAACATCCTTGAACACGGGTGAGGTACCGGAGGACTGGAGAATTGCTAATGTTGTCCCCTTGTTTAAGAAGGGTAGCAGGGATAATCCAGGTAATGATAGACCGGTGAGCCTGACGTCAGTGGTAGGGAAGCTGCTGGAGAAGATACTGAGAGATAGGATCTATTCCCATTTGGAAGAAAATGGGCTCATCAGTGATAGGCAGCATAGTTTTGTGCAGGGAAGGTCATGTCTTACCAACTTAATAGAATTCTTTGAGGAAGTGACAAAGTTAATTGATGAGGGAAGAGCTGTAGATGTCATATACATGGACGTCAGTAAGGCGTTTGATAAGATTCCCCATGGTAGGCTAATGGAGAAAGTGAAGCTGTATGGGGTCCAGGGTGTACTAGCTAGATGGATAAAGAACTGGCTGGGCAACAGGAGACAGAGAGTAGTGGTGGAAGGGAGTGTCTCAAAATGGAGAAAGGTGACCAGTGGTGTTCCACAGGGATCCGTGCTCGGACCACTGCTGTTTGTGATATACATAAATGATTGGAGGAAGGTATAGGTGGTCTGATTAGCAAGTTTGCAGATGACACTAAGATTGGTGGAGTTGCAGATAGCGAGGAGGACTGTCAGAGAATACAGCAAAATATTGATAGATTGGAGAGTTGGGCGGAGAAATGGCAGATGGAGTTTAATCTGGGGAAATGCGAGGTGATGCATTTTGGAAGATCCAATTCAAGAGCGAACTATACGGGAAATGAAAACGCCCTGGGGAAAATTGATGTACAGAGAGATCTGGGTGTTCAGGTCCATTGTACCCTGAAGGTGGCACACAGGTCGATAGAGTGGTCAAGAAGGCATACGGCATGCTTTCCTTCATCGGAAGGGGTATTGAGTACAAGAGTTGGCAGGTCATGTTACAGTTGTATATGACTTTGGTTAGGCCACATTTGGAATACTGCGTGCAGTTCTGGTCGCCACATTACCAAAAGGATGTGGATGCTTTGGAGAGGGTGCAGAGGAGGTTCACCAGGATGTTGCCTGGAATGGAGGGTGCTAACTATGAAGAGAGGTTGAGTAGATTAGGAATATTTTCATTAGAAAGACGGAGGTTGAGGGGCGACCACATTGAGGTCTACAAAATCATGAGAGGTGTAGACAGGGTGGATAGCAAGAAATGTTTTCCCCAGAGTGGGGGACTCAATTATTAGGGGTCACAAGTTCAAGGTGAGAGGGGAATAGTTTAAGGGAGATATGCATGGAAAGTTCTTTACACAGAGGGTGGTGGGTGCCTGGAACGCATTGTCGGCGGAGGTGGTAGAGGCGGGTACGATAGCGTCATTTAAGATGTATCTAGACAGATACATGAATGGGCAGGGAGCAGAGGGATAGAGATCCTTAGAAAATAGGCGACAGTTTTAGATCGAGGATCTGGATCGGCGCAGGCTTGGAGGGCCGAAGGGCCTGTTCCTGTGCTGTAATTTTCTTTGTTCTCTTGAGTCTGTGCGTGTTAATGTGCGAGTGTGAGTTGGTGAGTGTGTGAGAATTAATGACTGTGAGAATTAATTAGTATGTGAGTTAATGAGTGCGTGTGAGATAATGTGTGTGTGTGAGTTAATGTGTGTGAGTTAATGAGTCAATGAATGTGTGTGAGTTAGTGTGTTTGAGTTAATGAGTGAGTTAATATGTGTGTGTGAGTTAATGAGTGTGTGTGAGTCAATGAGTGTGAGTTAATGTGTGTGAGTCAGTGTGTTGAGTTAATGAGTGAGTTAATAAGTGTGTGTGAGATAATGTGTGTGAGTTAATGAGTATGTGTTAATGAGTGCGAGTGAGGTAATGAGTGTCTGTGTTAATGAGTGTGAGTTAATGAGTGTGTGAGAGTTAATGAGCGAGTGTGTGTTAATGTGTGTGTGTGTCAGAGTGCGTGTGAGATGTGTGTGTGTGTTAATGAGTGTGTGTGAGTTAATGAGTGCACGTGAGATAATGAGTGTGTGTGAGTTAATGAATGTCTGTGTTAATGAGTGTGAGTTAATGAGTGTGTGTGAGTTAATGAGTGTGTGTGAGTTAATGAGTGAGAATTAATGAGTGAGTGTGTGTTAATGAGCGAGTGTGTGTGTGTGTTAATGAGTGTGTGTGAGTTAATGAGTGTGTGTGAGTTAATGAGTGTGTGTGAGTTAATGAGTGTGTGTGAGTTAATGAGCGAGTGTGTGTTAGTGAGTGTGTGTGAGTTAATGAGTGTGTGTGAGTTAATGAGTGTGCCTGCACGCATGGCAGTGTCACCCAGGGACCCCAAAGGTTCCAACGCCAAATTTGCAGACAACACAAAAATCGGTGGGACAGTAAGTTGCAATGAGGAAATAGGAACCTTACGAATAGATAAAGAGAGTGGGCCAAAATGTGGCAGATGGGATTTTAACGTGGATAAATGTGAGGTCATCGATTTTGGTCTGAACAATGGAAAGGGAAATTCTTGTCTAAATGGGGAGAGATTTCAGGGTGCCCCAGGGAAGAGGGATCTGGGGGGTCCTCATGCATCAGGCACAGAAACAAGCATTGCAGGTGCAGCAGGTAATAGAGAAAGCAAATGGAATGTTGGCATTTATAGCAAAAGGAATTGAGTATAAAGGTAAGGAAGTGTTGGTGAAACTATACAAGGCATTGGTGAGGCGGCACCTGGACTATTGTCCACAGTTCTGGTCCCCGTATTTGAGGAAAGATGTAGTGACATTGGAGGCAGTTCAGAGGAGGGTCACTGAGTTGATTCCAGAGATGAGGGGTTTGATTGAAGTTTCGGTCCATACCCTCTAGAGTTTACAAGAATGAGGGGAGATCTAATTGAGGTATACAAGATGCTGAAAGGTTTGGACAAAGTAGATGTGGAGCTTCTTGTGGGACATTCTAAAATGAGAGGTCATAATCTCAGGATAAGAGGGAGCAAATTTAAGAGAGATGAGGAGCAACTACTTCTCCCAAAGGGGTTTGAATCTGGGGAATTCGCTATTCCAGAGTGCGGTAGATTCTGGAACAGTGAGTAAAGTTAAGGAGGGGTTAGACAGATTTTTAATTAGTAATGGGTTGAAGGTTATGGAGAACGGGGAGGACGGTGGAGTGGAGGCCAGGATGAGATCAGCCAGGATCGTATTGAACGGTGGAGCGTGCTTGAGAGGCTAAATTGCCAACTCCTGCTCCGAGTTCTATAAAAGAACTATTCTGTCTAATTCCACCTTCCAGCTCTTGGTCTGTCGCCCTGTAGGTTGTGGGGGCGAAACCCACGCAAACACGGGGAGAATGTGCAAACTCCACACGGACAGTGACCCAGAGCCGGGATCGAACCTGGGACCTCAGCGCCGTGAGGCAGCAGTGCTCACCCACTGTGCTGCCCTCATTTGCCTTTGTAATGACATGTACTTGCATATTGACTTTCTGTGATTTATGAACAGACACCCAGATCCCTCTGCACAAACACATTTTGAATCTGCTTTCCAATTAGATAATAATTTGCCTTTCTAGTCTTTTGGCCAAAGTGGATAACCTCACACTTCTCCACATTAAACTCCATCTGCCAGATTTTGGCCCAATCTCCAAACCCATCCATAAAATCTGTATCCCCTCTTCTCTGCCTGCTTTCCCACCTATTTTAGTATCATCCACAAATGTTGCTGTTATACTCCGTCCGCTTGCAGATCATTTATATAAATTGTGAACAGTAGAAATCCGAGAACTGACCCCTGCGGCTTCCGCTGGTTACAGTTCACCACCCAGAAAGGACCCATTTATCCTAACCCTCTGCTTTCTGTCAGTCAGCCAATCCTCAATCCAATCTAGCACTCTACCCCTAAACCCCTGCGTTTTACCTCCCGGACAAAGCAGCCCCACTTGATTGGCATCCCATCCACCACTTCCAACGTTCACTCTCTCCACCATAACAATAATCTTTATTAGTGTCACAAGTAGGCTCACAGAAACATCTCAAACTATATATACAATATTATCAATGAAGTTACTGTGAAAATCCCCTAGTCGCCACATTCCGGCACCTGTTCGGGTACATAGAGGGAGAATTCAGAATGTCCAATTCACCTAACAGCACGTCTTTCAGGACTGTGGGAGGAAACCGGAGCACCCGGAGGAAACCCACGCAGACACAGGGAGAACGTGCAGACTCCACACAGACAGTGACCCAAGCCGGGAATCGAACCTGGGACCCTGGCGCTGTGAAGCAACAGTGCTCACCACTGTGATTCCGTGGTGCCCGATGCCACTCATGTACAGTGGCAGCCGTGTGTACCATCTACAAGATTCACTGAGGGAACTCACCAAGGGTCCTTCAACAGCACCTTCCATACCCATGACCACTCTGACCAATTCACCTGAGGAAGGAGCAGTGCTCCGAAAGCTCGTGTTTGAAACAAACCTGTTGGGCTTTAACCTGGTGTTGTGAGACTTCTTACTGTGCCCACCCCAGTCCAACACTCTGACCGAGAAGGACAAGGGCAGCAGATGCAGGGAAATAACGCCACCTGGAGGTTACCCTGCAGTGGTTCAGGAAGGCAGCTCACCACCACCTTCTGCAGGGCAACTAGGGATGGGCAACAAATGCTGGTCTAACCAGCGACACCCACATCCCGTAAATTAATTTTCAAAAATTAAACAACTTTATTTCTCTATAGAATCAGGAGGAGGAAATTTGCTCCCACCCCCTTCCAAGCCTGTCCTTTGTTGCAATGAGATCTTCACTGATTGATCCATAGAGTTTGTCCCATACCCCTTCATGTAATTGCACAAAAGGTCAAAGAGAAAACAGTCAGAAGGAATACAGAGGGTGATCTTCCTAAAGTCAGTAGTGAGCGGACAGTGCTTTGCAATAATCAGACACAGAGTGTGGATACAGAGGGAGCGATAGCTCCCAATGAAACACGAATCAGACAGTGTCCGGATGGACCCAGGCTGGCGGTTGGAATGGTCATCCCTTGCTTTTGATATTTTGAGAACTTGTGTTTGCAAAAGAAAAAAATCGATAACATCTGTGACCATATTCATCAAATCAAAAAGGGAATTTAATTAAAGTCACTAGAGACATTAGTATTGTAACAGAAACATCTCAAACTATATATACAATATTATCATTATCATTTTCATCAACATCATCATTAACCACCAACTTTTAACATCAAAATCATGAACAGTGTTGGCTTCATCATCTTCAACATCCATCTTCAATATTATCACCAATAATGCACAGAGGTCACTAAATAAGGTTAAGTGGTGTGAGATTGAGAAACTGGGTTTGAGTTGTAAAAGGAACGAATTGATTCGTTGTAGATTGATGTTAATTATTAGTATTGGTAATCCTGCAGGGAGAGGCATTACTAATGTGTACAGGATTCCTTCCTTACCCAATATGCAAGAAGCCTAACAAGATAGGATCTAGCAAATGAACCAGAGCAGACAAGAGAAACAAGCATTGAGGAACAGCTAGGCAATAGTGATCACAACATAATGAGAGTTAACAAAGTTCTGCAAAAATAATGGTGAATTAACAGTACTTGGCATTGTTAGTTCATAGAAATTTGCAGTGAAGAGGGATAAACCCCAAATTTGGATTTGCCACAAGCTTCTCGACGATTTATGCTGTTACCCATGGAAAAGCCAAATAAACAGTAATCTCACTATACATCTCCTCACTGAAGTTCAATGCGTTTCATAAATGTGAAGTATTTACACCTTGGTGTGAAATAATTTTACATTCGCCATTTACGCTGAGTCCATGTACTGAGTTCCTGTTCATTACATGATGTAGAATCTTGACATATCCACAACGCGGACGGCCGAGAACAGAACAACAAAGCTGCTGTATCGTGCTGAAGCAGTTGTGAATTATTCTTAAGAGTTTCTAAAGGGGCAGCATGGTGACGCAGTGGTTAGCACTGCTACCTTACAGCGTCGAGGACCCGGGTTTGAACCTCCAGGTGGTGGGGCGCCCAGGTATCTGCTGCTCCTGTCCCTCTAGATGGTAGTGGTCGTGGATTTGGAAGGTGCTGCTTAAGGAACCTTGCTGAGTTATCGCAGTGCATCTTGTAGATGGTACACACGGCATTTAACTTGCCACTTGTCAGCCCAAGCCTGGATATTGTCCAGGTCTTGCTACATTTGGACATGGACTGCTTCATTATCTGAGGAGTTGTGAATGGTGCTGAACATTGTGCAGTCGTCCGCAAACATCTCCACTTCTAACCTTATGATGGAAGTGAGGTCATTGATGAAGATAACAAAAATAGAAAAACAGCGGGTCTGACAGCATCTGTGGAGAGAGAAGGGAGCTACAATTTAGAGTCTGGATGAATCTTTGTCAAAGCGAGAGAGAATTGGAAATGAGGTCAGATTTATACGGTAGTGGGTGGGGGTGAAGCGGTGGGGCTGGATAGGGGGCCAGCGATAGGTGGGGGTGAAGCGGTGGGGCTGGATAGGGGGCCAGCGATAGGTGGGGGTGAAGCGGTGGGGCTGGATAGGGGGCCAGCGATAGGTGGGGGTGAAGTGGTGGGGCTGGATAGGGGGCCAGCGATAGGTGGGGGTGAAGTGGTGGGGCTGGATAGGGGGCCAGCGATAGGTGGGGTGAAGCGGTGGGGCTGGATAGGGGGCCAGCGATAGGTGGGGGTGAAGCGGTGGGGCTGGATAGGGGGCCAGCGATAGGTGGGGGTGAAGTGGTGGGGCTGGATAGGGGGCCAGCGATAGGTGGAGATTAATGAAGCAGCTGAAGATGGTTGGGGCCGAGGACACTACCCTCAGGAACTCCTGCAGTGATGTCCTGGAGCTGAGATGATTGACCTCCAACCACCACAACCATCTCCCTTTGTGCCGGGTATGACCCCAACCAGCGGAGAGTTTCCCCCTGATTCCCATTGGCTCCAGTTTAGCTCGGGCTCCTTGATGCCATACTCGGTCAAATGCTGCCTTGATGTCAAGGGCAGTAACTCTCACCTCACCTCAATTTGTGGAACTCTCAGCCCCATAGTGCGGTGGAATCTGAGTCATTAAATGGTGCCAAGAATGAGATAGATACACTTCTGATTTTAAAAACATGTTAAAGGGATATGGGGAACAGGTGGGATGTGGATTTGAGACCAGGAAGAGATCAGCCATGATCTGATTGAATGGGAGAGCAGGCTCGAGGGGCTGAATTGCTCACCTCTGCTGCTAATTCCTATGTTCCAATGTACAGGTTTTGGTGAGGTCACAGCTGAAGTAGTGTGTGGAATTCTGGTCACCGCACAATCGGAAGGATGTGATTACGGAGAGGGTGCAGAGGAGATTCACCAGGATGTTCCCTGGGATGGAACATTTTAGCTGTGAAGAGGCTGGATAGACTCGGGTAGTTTTCTTGGGAGCCGAGAAGGCTGAGAGGGAACCTGATTGAGGTGGATAAAATTATGAGGGGCATGAACAGGGTGGATAGATAGCAGCCGGTCCCCTTAGTTGAAGGGTCAATAACAAGGGGGCAGAATTTTAAGGTGACGAGCAGGAGGTTCAGAGGGGATTTGAAGAAAAATGTTTTCTCCAGAGTGTGGTGAGAATCTGGGATGCACGGCCTGGGAGGGGAGATGAGGCAGCAAACCACACAATCTTTAAAAAGTACTTGGATGAGCACTTGAAATGTCAAAACATTGTGCGCTCCGGCGAGGTGCTGGGAAGCGGGATTATTATGGAGTGGGAGTAATTGTTTGATCAGTGCTGGCTGATGGGCCGAAGGGCCTCTTCTCCGAAGTATGATTCTGACATGAGACCAAGTGGACCAGTATCAGCTGTTGTAAGAGGGAGACGGACAGAGGGTACAGGACATTCCTCTCCCTTGGGTGCCTTCCTCCAGCACCTACAGAAGCTGGGTGCCCCCTCCATCTCCAAACCTGCCAATGTGTAACAGCCAACACACTCCACACCTTCAGCAATCGGGATGTCAACAGCTGGATAAATGGCCCCAGGAAAATTGCACCTAAACCTGTACATCAGAACCAGGAGGGGGCCATTCAGCCCCTCGAGCCTGCTCCACCATTCAATGCGATCATGGCTGATCCCCTCTCAGCCTTACCCTAACTCCACCTTCCTTCCCGCTCTCCACAACCCTTCATCCCCCAACTAATTAAACATCCCTCCATCTCCTCCTTAAATGTCTTCAGTGTAGACACTCCTGCTCCTAGTTCTTATGTTCTTATGTCTTCCTTTTGTAGTTTTGAAAATCAAGAAAGTCTTTCAGCGTGTCAAGAATAAAAAGGGGTTAGAAACACCACCTGGTCAAAAGAGGTAGCACTTCACAGTTAATGGACTATGAAGAGCTATAAAAACAAGAATAGCTCATACTTCCTATGAAATAGCCTGGACCTGTCAATCAAGAGGCTTGTAAAAGGTAACAGATTTTGGAATTTAATGTAAACAATGTAGTTCATAGCTTTTAGGCTGCTCAGCAAGTTCAGAGGCTTGAAAAAGTTAAAGGGGAATGGAATTGAATGTGAAAAAAGCACTTCAAAGGTTTACAAAGCATCAAAGGGAAGACCTTTACCTTCATGTGACAGATCGTTGAACTTGACCTGCTGGGAGAGAAATCAAAGTGTTCCAACATGTCAGGGGGAAGATGTTTAACTACAACTTCACATGCTGAAAGGGAGTTTATGGAAAGCTACAGAAGAAAGACCTGCCACATGACCCCCATCCTAGGAAAGACCCCTGATCTGAGCCCCCCCAACCCAGCCGAGCACCCCCCACCCCCAACTCCTGAACAACCCCCCTCCACACCCTGGAGGTAAGTGTAGAGAGGGTACACAACTCCTTGCACCGCTTCCACACAGTCAGCTTGAGAGTGCCAGGGGCCGGGGCCTGATGGAGGCCGGGGCCTGAATGGGGATCCTGAACTGTCATTTGGTACATGGGTGGGGGGCTTGCCAGTTATTCAGTGGGGGAGGGCTTACCAGTAATTGTGGGGGGGGGGGGGGGGGGGGGGGATGGGGATGGTAGAGACTGATGGGGGATCTTTCCAGTGATTTGGGGGTGGGGCCCTGCCAGTGATTCGGGGGCGGGGCCTTGCCAGTGATTCGGGGGAGGGGCCTTGCCAGTGATTCGGGGGAGGGGCCTTGCCAGTGATTCCATTGTGGGTAAGTACCTGGACATCAGAAGCGAGGCCCTCTCGGTGTTGCTGCAGTGGGGGGGGGGGGGGGGGGGGGGGGGGTATAGGTCTGGCCCATTTCTCACTCCTGCGCTGTGGCGATTTTGAGCCATTTTCCACTTCATGTAGTGATCAAAAATGGATCGAAGGGACGCGATGTACAAACCTCAAACTGTTTAGAACCACCTCAGAGTGGAACCAGATCTAGTAGCCAACTTAAATATCAGTGCACCTTTTATAATGACCATCCTGAACTGTCTGTATTGTGTCTTTGACGGTATTGAAGCTCCTCAGAGACAACATGATGTGTGCAGAGAACCTGAATATTATTGCACTTTGTGTACTTGCCATTTTCAAATGTTTATAATGTTCATGCTTGCCTTTATTGGCCGGGGCATTAAGTATAAAAATTGGCAAGTTGCAGCTGTATAGAACCTTAGTTAGGCCACACTTGGAGTATAGTGTTCAATTCTGGTTGCCACACTACCAGAAGGATGTGGAGGCTTTAGAGAGGGTGCAGAAGAGATTTACCAGGATGTTGCCTGGTATGGAGGGCATTAGCTATGAGGAGCGGTTGAATAAACTCGGTTTGTTCTCACTGGAACGACGGAGGTTGAGGGGTGATCTGATAGAGGTCTACAAAATTATGAGGGGCATAGACAGAGTGGATAGTCAGAGGCTTTTCCCCAGGGTAGAGGGGTTAATTACTAGGGGGCATAGGTTTAAGATGCGAAGGGCAAGGTTGAGAGGAGATGTACGAGGCAAGTTTTTTTACACAGAGGGTAGTGGGTGCCTGGAACTCGCTGCCGGAGGAGGTGGTGGAAGCAGGGACGATAGTGACATTTAAGGGGCATCTTGACAAATACATGAATAGAGGGATACGGACCCCTCCAAGCCCGTGCCGACCACACTGTCCGTCTAAACTCAAATCTTCTACACTTCCTGGGTCCGTATCCCTCTAGTCTCACCCTATTCATGTATTTGTCCAGATGCCCCTTAATGTCACTGTAGTCCCTGCTTCCACCACCTCCTCCGGCAGTGAGTTCCAGGCACCCACTACACTCTGTATAAATAACTTGCCTCGTACATCTCCTCTAAACCTTGCCCCTCGCACCTTCAGCCCATCGAGTCTGCACCAAACCCTCTCAAACAGCAGCCTACCTACGCAAGCCCGCTACCGTGCCCTATCCCCATAACCCCCAAACCCACATCCTGAACACTAAGGGGCAATTTATTATGGCCAACCCAGCTAACCCGCAAATCTTTGGACCGTGGGAAGAAACCGGAGCACCTGGAGGAAACCCACGCAGACACGGGGAGAATATGCAAATCCCACAAAGAAGCCCCTCCCGGGGTCAGAGTTGAACCCGGGTCCCTGGTGCTGTGAGGCAGCAGTGTCAACCACTGTGCCACCCACTTTGAAATCTCTCAACACCACTCTTCACTCAGATGATGGTGAATCTTTGGAATTCTCTATTCCAGAGGCTATGGAAGCTCAATCATTGAGCAGATTCAAGATAGAAATCAATATATTTCTGGAAACTAATGATATCAGGGGATGTGGGGGTAGTGCAGGAAAGCAGCACAGAGGTAAATAATCATCATGGACGAATTGAATGGTGGAGCAGGTTCGATGGGCTGAATGGCCACCTCCTATTCATATGGAGATTAACCGTGAGGAGAGTGTTGGGCTGAATGGTCGCTGTACCATCTCCATAATGAGGATTAATGTTTGGCACATTATTGTTCATCTTTACCTGTGGGAATCTGGGGAACTGTCTGTGGGTTACAGAGTGCGCACAAACACAAACACAACAGTCAGCACAGACAGCTTTACCTGTGGGAATCTGGGGAACTGTCTGTGGGTTACAGAGTGCACACAAACACAAACACAGCAGTCAGCACAGACACCTTTACCTGTGGGAATCTGGGGAACTGTCTGTGGGTTACAGAGTGCACACAAACACAAACACAGCAGTCAGCACAGACAGCTTTACCTGTGGGAATCTGGGGAACTGTCTGTGGGTTACAGAGTGCACACAAACACAGCAGTCAGCACAGACAGCTTTACCTGTGGGAATCTGGGGAACTGTCTGCGATTTACAGAGTGCACACAAACACAAACACAGCAGTCAGCACAGACAGCTTTACCTGTGGGAATCTGGGGAACTGTCTGTGGGTTACAGAGTGCACACAAACACAAACACAGCAGTCAGCACAGACAGCTTTACCTGTGGGAATCTGGGGAACTGTCTGCGATTTACAGAGTGCACACAAACACAAACACAGCAGTCAGCACAGACAGCTTCAGTGACAAAAATAGGTTACAGGCAGATCGAGACATGATAAGAAAATGCAGCTAAATCTGAAAGACCTTCCTCAATGCAGATCAATGTAATGTTATGGAGATGGGTGAGGGAAGCAGCTGCAGAAGACGCAGGGTATTTGGTAGGTAGGTCATTTGCTAAAGTCCATAAGGGCTGTCGGCATCTCTCTGTATTAGAGAAGGACGATTGGTTAAATAGCTTGTGGTTCTCCATTGTACGTCAAGCAAGGTGCAGGACAAGGAGGCACATCTCAGGCCTACCTCAGCTGGAACGGGAATTAAACCTATGCTGTTTGGTGTTATTTTGAACCACGCATTAGCCAACTGGCACCCTGGTCCCTTGGCATGGGTTATAATCCTTTATAAATCAATGAAGGTCCATGGCCAATCCCATGGTGTCATCAACAAACAGTGTCCGGATATATTGCCAATTACAAAACAAGGTGATCCAATTCCATCACCGTGCATGGTCTTGTTGGGTTTCAGATAGAATACCGGGTCCAGTTTTGATCTCTTCTGATTGAGGATGATTTTGAAGATTCAGAGAGGGCCGATATATTGACACTGGTTTTAACTGTCCTTAGTGACCAGAGTGGCCTTCAAAAACTGGGGCTTCTGACTTGAAATGGACAGACTTTGAGGATTCTTGATCAGGTCCATGAAGTCAGTACAATAGTGAGGTGTTCAGGAGAACCAGAGGACACAAGGATACATTGCACAGCGGAGAACAAGGTTAGATGTTGGAAAAGTGCTGCTTTGGGCTGAGTGTTGATGACTGGTTTATTCAGTTAGTGCAGAATCCCTGCCAACACTGGACTGAAATCTGGACGAGTTCCTCGATTGGTAATTGAGGATGTATTTCCCAGTCACTGTGATCTCCCGGCGCTCCTTTCAATTCCTTCAGGAGGAGGAAGGAATTTCCCAGAATGCTTTCCTAAATTACCAACACGAACATCAACATCACTGGCATCAACTTTGGCATCACCAATATTATCAACACCTTCAACTTTGACACCAGCTGCATTTCTATTGACAGTATCACATGCATCAAAATCATTAAGATAAACATCATTATCATTGACACGCTCACTTCAACATTGGCCTGAATAACATAATCATCAACAACAACATTATACACAATGTATGGACCACTCTTAAATACCAAAAGACTTGAAAATAATTGAACGAGCCCAGTAGTAACTTGGAGTAGAATATAAGAGTTGGTTGAGGGGAAGATGTGAAAGAATTGGATGAGGAAGCAGTTTGGAAAACAGCAAAGCAGGAAGCAGGAACTGAGAATACAGATTAAGATAAAGATCTGGAGAGACTGAAGAATGAAGTGAGGGCCCTGAGGGGTTTGAAAATGAGGATACAGGTTCTGAAGTGGAATAATTTGGGTCAGGAATTGGGAATGTGCCAGACAGAAGGTCAAGTGGAGAAGGTCACCATCTACCGGAGTTGATCTCACTGCTGAGTGACCATCACTTGCCCCCTGACTGCCCCATTGCTCAGTTTCTGAAGCTATGGCCACCACCTAGTTCCAGAGAGCATGGACGCGATGGTCAGTTCATAGATATTCAGCCTCTGGGAGTGAAGATCCAGGCCGTCAATTGTGACAGAATCTTTTCCAAGTTTCAGGCGTTGAGGTTGGGTTAGAGAGCAGAGCCCTTAGAGCTTGACTGCTGTACCTTTCAGAGCTTTTGTGTCTGTGTGTCTGTGTGACTGTGTGTCTGTGTCTGTGAGTGTGTAAGTGTATGAGTCTGCGCATGTGTGTGCGTGTGAGTGCGTGTGAGTATGTGTGTGTGAGTATGTAAGTATGTGAGTGTGTGTGTGTGTGTGTGTGTGTGTGTGTGTGTGTGTGAGAGAGTGAGAGTGTGTGTGTCGGTGTGTGTGTGACTGTGTGTCTGTGAGTGTGTGTGTAAGTATATGAGTCTGCGTGTGTGTGTGAGAGTGTGTGAGAGTCTGTGCGTGTGAGTGTGAGTCTGTGTGTGTGTGATTATGTGTGTGTCTGTGTGTATGCGCATCTGTGTGTGTATACACATCTGCGTGCATGTGTGAGTGTGTAAGAATGAGTCTATGTGAGAGTGTATGTGTGAGTGAGTGTGCCTGTGCGTGTCTGTGTGTGCGCGCGTGTCGTTGTGTGCCTGCCTGTGTGTATGTGTCTGTGTGCGTGTGTCTGTGCCTGTGTGCACCCACCTGTCTGTGCCTGTGTGAGTGTGAGTGTGTGTCTGTCCAGATGATGCTGGAGTCATGTTCAGTTTCTTGAACTTACCAGGAAGATGAGGCCGTTTTTCTGCCACTCTGCAGGATGGAATCCCCAGAAACAACACAACCATCAGCGGGTGGAGCATACACACACTCACACTTACTTACACACCCACACATACTTACACACCCAAAATTACACACACACACACACACACACACACACTTACTTACACACCCAAAATTACACACACTTACTTACACACACACACACACTCACACTTACTTACACACCCACACATATTTACACACCCAAAATTACACACACACTTACTTACACACCCACACTTACTTACACACACGCCCACCCACACACACTTACACACACACACTTACTTACACACACACCCACACTTACTTACACACACCCACACTTACACACTTACACACACCCACACTTACTTACACACACCCACACTTACACGCCCACACTTACACACACAACGCACACAACACACACCCACACTTACTTACACACACCCACACAAACACCCACACTTACTTACACACCCACACTTACACACACACTCACTCACTGACATATACACACCAGGATACACACATCGACAGGATACAAATGTCAGCGGGTGGAAACACAAACCAACACACACACACACACACACACACACACACACACAAACACACACACACACACATTCATACACTTACGCACGAACATACAGACACACACATATAAATATACATTGTTAGGATGTTGTTGTAAACATCTGCTCTGTGTTTCCTATTTAATTCCTGTACTGCTGACTGCCTTTAATCGACAGTTCCTGCTGGCTGCTGCCACACAGATTTTTGTTTAAACTACAGACTTTAGGTAAACCTGAAACACTCCTGGTCCAATGAACTAGTCGGGATTTCCCCTCTACTTTCTAATGAACTAGTCGGGATTTCCCCCCTACGTTCTAATGAACTAGTCGGGATTTCCCCCCTACGTTCTAATGAACTAGTCGGGATTTCCCCCCTACGTTCTAATGAACTAGTCGGGATTTCCCCCCTACGTTCTAATGAACTAGTCGGGATTTCCCCCCTACGTTCTAATGAACTAGTCGGGATTTCCCCCCTACGTTCTAATGAACTAGTCGGGATTCCCCCTCTACGTTCTAATGAACTAGTCGGGATTTCCCCCCTACGTTCTAATGAACTAGTCAGGATTTCCCCCCTACGTTCTAATGAACTAGTCGGGATTTCCCCCCTACGTTCTAATGAACTAGTCGGGATTTCCCCTCTACGTTCTAATGAACTAGTCGGGATTTCCCCTCTACGTTCTAATGAACTAGTCGGGATTTCCTCTCTAGGTTCTAATGAACTAGTCGGGATTTCCCCCTACGTTCTAATGAACCGGCGAAGGAGACCCAAGGAGTTTGAGTGAAAGCAAGCATCCAGCAGAGGGCAGCAGAGCAAAGCTACTGATCAGCTGTTCTGGGGGAATTTGCATACGTGCAGTGCGGTCAGCCTAAGTTGAAGGTGGTTTGTGGAAGGGCTGTTGGCAACTGACAGTTAAACCCGAAACACTTTGTGAGTGTTTCCCACCCTACCTCCTCCTCTAACCAACCCCCCCACCCCACGGTGGTTGGGAAGCGGGAGCAGGGGCCTGTCGTGAAGGTGAGTGAGTGCCTTTAAATTTGCTTAACTTTCAGTGGGAGCAGGGTTTGAGGTAATATCAGGTAAGCTCTTCCTTTCTTTTTCTTGTTTTTTTTTAAATCTAGAGGTGATGTCAGGGAAGGCAGTACAATGCTCCTCCTGCAGAATGTTTGAGGTGAGGGACGCCGTCAGTGTCCCTGCTGATTTCATCTGTGGGAAGTGCACCCAACTCCAGCTCCTCAAAAATCGTGTTAGGGACCTGGAGCTTGAGATGGATGAACTTCGGATCATTCGGGAGGCAGAGGTGGTCATAGATAGGAGCTTCAGGGAAGTAGTTACACCAAAGACTGGAGATAGATGGGTAACTGTAAGAGGGACTGGGAAGAAGCAGTCAGTGCAGGGACCCCCTGCGGTCGTTCCCCTGAGTAACAATTATACCGTTTTGGATACTTGTGGGGGGGACGACTTACCAGGGGTAAGCCATGGGGTACGGGCCTCCGGCACGGAGTCTGTCCCTGTTGCTCAGAAGGGAAGGGGGGAAAGGAGTAGAACATTAGTAATTGAAATGAAATGAAAATCATTTATTGTCACGAGTAGGCTTCAATGAAGTTACTGTGAAAAGCCCCTAGTCGCCACATTCCGGCGCCTGTCCGGGGAGGCTGGTACGGGAATCGAACCGTGCTGCTGGCCTGCTTGGTCTGCTTTAAAAGCCAGCGATTTAGCCTGGTGAGCTAAACCAGCCCCTGAAAAAATAACAGGAATGCGGAATATTTGGCTAATGGTAAAATTCTTGGTAGTGTGGATGAGCAGAGGGATCTCGGTGTCCATGTACATAGATCCCTGAAAGTTGCCACCCAGGTTGATAGGGTTGTGAAGAAGGCCTATGGTGTGTTGGCCTTTATTGGTAGAGGGATTGAGTTCCGGAGCCATGAGGTCATGTTGCAGTTGTACAAAACTCTAGTACGGCCGCATTTGGAGTATTGCGTACAGTTCTGGTCGCCTCATTATAGGAAGGACGTGGAAGCTTTGGAACGGGTGCAGAGGAGATTTACCAGGATGTTGCCTGGTATGGAGGGAAAATCTTATGAGGAAAGGCTGATGGACTTGAGGTTGTTTTCGTTAGAGAGAAGAAGGTTAAGAGGTGACTTAATAGAGGCATACAAAATGATCAGAGGGTTAGATAGGGTGGACAGCGAGAGCCTTCTCCCGCGGATGGGGGTGGCTAGCACGAGGGGACATAGCCTTAAATTGAGGGGTAATAGATATAGGACAGAGGTCAGAGGTGGGTTTTTTACGCAAAGAGTGGTGAGGCCGTGGAATGCCCTACCTGCAACAGTAGTGAACTCGCCAACATTGAGGGCATTTAAAAGTTTATTGGATAAGCATATGGATGATAAGGGCATAGTGTAGGTTAGATGGCCTTTAGTTGTTTTTCCATGTCGGTGCAACATTGAGGGCCGAAGGGCCTGTACTGCGCTGTATCGTTGTATGTTCTATGTTCGAACTAGCCGGGATTCCCCCTCTACGTTCTAATGAACTAGCCGGGGTTTCCCCTCTACGTTCTAATGAACTAGTCGGGATTTCATAGAATTTGCAATGCAGAAGGAGGCCATTCGGCCCATTAAGTCTGCACCGGCTCCTGCAAAGAGCACCCTACCCAAGGTCAACACCTCCACCCTATCCCCATAACCCAGTAACCCCACCCAACACTAAGGGCAATTTTGGACACTGAGGACAATTTAGCATGGCCAATCCACCCTAACCGGCACATCTTTGGACTGTGGGAGGAAACCGGAGCACCCGGAGGAAACCCACGCAGACACGGGGAGGACGTGCAGACTCCACACAGACAGTGACCCAGCGGGGAATCGAACCTGGGACCCTGGAGCTGTGAAGCGATTGTGCTAACCACCATGCTACCGTGCTGGGATTCCCCCTCTAGGTTCTAATGAACTAGTCGGGATTTCCGCTCTACGTTCTAATGAACTAGTCGGGATTTCCCCCCTACGTTCTAATGAACTAGTCGGGATTTAGGACTGAGTTTAGGAGGAACTTCTTCACCCAAAGGGTTGTGAATCTATGGAATTCCTTGCCCAGTGAAGCAGTTGAGGCTCCTTCATTACATGTTTTTAAGGTAAAGATAGATAGTTTTTTGAAGAATAAAGGGATTAAGGGTTATGGTGTTCGGGCCGGAAAGTGGAGCTGAGTCCACAAAAGATCAGCCATGATCTAATTGAATGGCGGAGCAGGCTCGAGGGGCCAGATGGCCTACTCCTGCTCCTAGTTCTTATGTTCTTATGTTCTTATTCCCCCTCTACGTTCTAATGAACTAGTCGGGATTTCCCGCTAGGTTCTAATGAACTAGTCGGGATTCCCCCTCTACGTTCTAATGAACTAGTCGGGATTTCTCCCCTACGTTCTAATGAACTAGTCGGGATTTCCCCTCTACGTTCTAATGAACTAGTCGGGATTTCCCCTCTACGTTCTAATGAACTAGTCGGGATTTCCCCCTACGTTCTAATGAACTAGTCAGGATTTCTCCCCTACGTTCTAATGAACTAGTCGGGATTTCTCCTCTACGTTCTAATGAACTAGTTGGGATTTCCTCTCTAGGTTCTAATAGAATTTACAGTGCAGAAGGAGGCCATTCGGCCCATCGAGTCTGCACCGGCTCTTGGAAAGAGCACCCTACCCAAGGGCAACACCTCCACCCAATCCCCATAAACCAGTAACCCCACCCAACACTAAGGGCAATTTTGGACACTAAGGGCAATTTATCACGGCCAATCCACCTAACCCGCACATATTTGGACTGTGGGAGGAAACCGGAGCACCCGGAGGAAACCCACGCACACACGGGGAGGACGTGCAGACTCCGCACAGACAGTGACCCAGCCGGGAATCGAACCTGGGACCCTGGAGCTGTGAAGCGATTGTGCTATCCACAATGCTACCGTGCTGCCCCACTAGTTGGGATTCCCCCTCTACGTGCTAATGAACTAGTCGGTATTTCCCCTCTACGTTCTAATGAACTAGTCGGGATTTCCCCTCTACGTTCTAATGAACTAGTCGGGATTTCCCCTCTACGTTCTAATGAACGAGTCGGGATTTCCCGCTACGTTCTAATGAACTAGTCGGGATTTCCCCTCTACGTCCTAATGAACTAGTCGGTATTTCCCCTCTACGTTCTAATGAACTAGTCGGGATTCCCCCGCTACGTTCTAATGAACTAGTCGGGATTTCCCGCTACGTTCTAATGAACTAGTCGGGATTTCCCCGCTAAGTTTTAATGAACTTGTCGGGATTCCCCCTCTACGTTCTAATGAACTAGTCGGGATTCCCCCTCTACGTTCTAATGAACTAGTTGGGATTTCCCCCCTACGTTCTAATGAACTAGTCGGGATTTCCCCTCTACGTTCGAATGAACTAGTCGGGATTTCACCTCTACGTTCTAATGAACTAGTCGGGATTTCCCCTCTACGTTCTAATGAACTAGCCGGGATTTCCCCTCTACGTTCTAATGAACTAGTCGGGATTTCTCCCCTACGTTCTAATGAACTAGTCGGGATTTCCCCTCTACGTTCTAATGAACTAGTCGGGATTTCCCCTCTATGTTCTAATGAACTAGTCGGGATTTCTCCCCTACGTTCTAATGAACTAGTCGGGATTTCACCTCTACGTTCTAATGAACTAGTCGGGATTTCCCCTCTACGTTCTAATGAACTAGCCGGGATTCCCCCTCTATGTTCTAATGAACTAGTCGGGATTTCTCCCCTACGTTCTAATGAACTAGTCGGGATTTCCCCTCTACGTTCTAATGAACTAGTCGGGATTTCCCCTCTAGGTTCTAATGAACTAGTCAGGATTTCCCCTCTACGTTCCAATGAACCAGCCCGGATTTCCCCTCTACGTTCTAATGAACTAGTCGGGATTTCCCCCCTACGTTCTAATGAACTAGTCGCGATTTCTCCCCTACGTTCTAATGAACTAGTCGGGATTTCTCCTCTACGTTCTAATGAACTAGTTGGGATTTCCTTTCTAGGTTCTAATAGAATTTACAGTGCAGAAGGAGGCCATTCGGCCCATCGAGTCTGCACCAGCTCTTGGAAAGAGCACCCTACCCAAGGGCAACACCTCCATCCAATCCCCATAAACCAGTAACCCCACCCAACACTAAGGGCAATTTTGGACACTAAGGGCAATTTATCACGGCCAATCCACCTAACCCGCACATATTTGGACTGTGGGAGGAAACCGGAGCACCCGGAGGAAACCCACGCACACACGGGGAGGACGTGCAGACTCCGCACAGACAGTGACCCAGCCGGGAATCGAACCTGGGACCCTGGAGCTGTGAAGCGATTGTGCTATCCACAATGCTACCGTGCTGCCCCACTAGTTGGGATTCCCCCTCTACGTTCTAATGTACTAGTCGGGATTTCCCCTCTACGTTCTAATGAACTAGTCGGGATTTCCCCTCTCGGTTCTGTGGCCAATCCCATGATGTTAGTTTGATCGGTTTGACAAGCAGCCAATCCTGGGACGTGGCAGATTCTCCTTCAGTTTGGTTTTGGTGTTGCAGAGCTGGGCGGTGACCTTTTGAGTCTCTCTCCCAGAAGAGGGAAATTGTTTCAAATCTTACCTGGAATTTCCGTCAGATACACAGAGCAGAGGCTGGTTTAGCTCACCGGGCTAAATCGCTGGCTTTTCAAGCAGGCCAGCAGCACGGTTCGATTCCCGTACCAGCCTCCCCGGACAGGCGCCGGAATGTGGCAACTAGGGGCTTTTCACAGTAACTTCATTGAAGCCTACTCGTGACAATAAGCGATTTTCATTTCATTTTTCATTTCAGTTAGTGAGTTCTCAAAGCCTGGAGATAGAACTGGGGAGTGGGGGACATTCCGTATTCCTCTGCCATCAGAGGTCCCAGGCCACTGAAAGGCCTTGCAAACACCGCTGCTCTGATTTACTGTTTAACTGAGGCAAGCTGAAGCTGACCACATATCAGAAACTCAGCAGATCTGAAGTCATGTTTATTTATTGTCAGAAATAGCTTGTTCATGTTTTACTTATAAATCTGATGCCTGTAATTCATTGGAGCAGTCAAGGGTTAAAGATCGCAGGAGAAAGTATTGGTTAATTCACTTATGTTGGGGTTCCGGGGTCTCTAGGGCTGGAATTGACCGTGCGCTCGCCCAGGGTGTGGTAACACACACACACACACACACACACACATATACACACACACACACACATATACACACACACACACATATACACACACACACACACATACATACATATACACACACACACACACACATATACACACACACACATATACACACACATATACACACACACACATATACACACACACACACAAACACACACACACACATATACATATACACACACAAACACACACACACATATACACACACACACATATACACACACACATACACACACCTGTATACGCGTACACACACACAGATACACACACACAGATACACACACACACATATACATATACACACACAAACACACACACACAGATACACACACACACATATACATATACACACACAAACACACACACACATATACACACACACATACATATACATATACACACACAAACACACACACACATATACACACACACACACAGATACACACACACAGATACACACACACAGATACACACACACAGATGGCACATATCGGCACACATTCTCATATAGATTTACACACAGCTGATGCTAACAGACTGGTTCTGAGCCGATGCTGGTCTGGCTGTACTAACCGCCATTGGTTAATACTGACTGGCATTGGTTAATACTAACTGCCATTGGTTAATACTGACTGGCATTAGTTAATACTGGAGAAGTGGTTTAAATTTCAGCCACCCTCAGGAAAGAAGCAATCAGCATCAGTTATTCCCAATTATCCCAAAGTTCCTGTTGAACGGCCTACAGACATAGAACATAGAACATAGAACAGTACAGCACAGAACAGGTCCTTCGGCCCTCAATGTTGTGCCGAGCCATGATCACCCTACTCAAACCCACATATCCACCCTATACCCGTAACCCAACAACCCCCCCTTAACCTTACTTTTATTAGGACACTACGGATAATTTAGCATGGCCAATCCACCTAACCCGCACATCTTTGGACTGTGGGAGGAAACCGGAGCACCCGGAGGAAACCCACGCACACACGGGGAGGACGTGCAGACTCCACACAGACAGTGACCCAGCGGGGAATCGAACCTGGGACCCTGGAGCTGTGAAGCAATTGTGCTAACCACTATGCTACCCTGCTGCCCCGTTGACGCTAACGTTTGTTAAGAATTAGATGGACTTGGATAGGATGTTACTGAGGCCGTATACCAGGTTGAACACTCCGCCTAAACCCAGAGGTACCAGGCTGAACTCTCCACCTAAACCCAGAGGTACCAGGCTGAATTCTCCACCTAAACCCAGAGGTACCAGGCTGCATCTCCGCCTAAACCCAGAGGTACCAGGCTGCATCTCCGCCTAAACCCAGAGGTACCAGGCTGCATCTCCGCCTAAACCCAGAGGTACCAGGCTGCATCTCCACCTAAACCCAGAGGTACCAGGCTGCATCACCACCTAAACCCAGAGGTACCAGGCTGAACTCTCCACCTAAACCCAGAGGTACCAGGCTGCATCTCCACCTAAACCCAGAGGTACCAGGCTGCATCTCCACCTAAACCCAGAGGTACCAGGCTGCATCTCCACCTAAACCCAGAGGTACCAGGCTGAACTCTCCACCTAAACCCAGAGGTACCAGGCTGAACCCTCCACCTAAACCCAGAGGTACCAGGCTGAACTCTGCCTAAACCCAGAGGTACCAGGCTGCATCTCCACCTAAACCCAGAGGTACCAGGCTGCATCTCTGCCTAAACCCAGAGGTACCAGGCTGCATCTCCACCTAAACCCAGAGGTACCAGGCTGCATCAGTGCCTAAACCCAGAGGTACCAGGCTGAACTCTCCGCCTAAACCCAGAGGTACCAGGCTGAACTCTGCCTAAACCCAGAGGTACCAGGCTGAACTCTCCGTCTAAACCCAGAGGTACCAGGCTGCATCTCCACCTAAACCCAGAGGTACCAGGCTGCATCTCCACCTAAACCCAGAGGTACCAGGCTGCATCTCCACCTAAACCCAGAGGTACCAGGCTGAACTCTGCCTAAACCCAGAGTTACCAGGCTGCATCTTCACCTAAACCCAGAGGTACCAGGCTGCATCACCACCTAAACCCAGAGGTACCAGGCTGAACTCTCCACCTAAACCCAGAGGTACCAGGCTGCATCTCCACCTAAACCCAGAGGTACCAGGCTGAACTCTCCGTCTAAACACAGGGGTACCAGGCTGCATCTCCACCTAAACCCAGAGGTACCAGGCTGCATCTCCACCTAAACCCAGAGGTACCAGGCTGCATCTCCACCTAAACCCAGAGGTACCAGGCTGAACTCTGCCTAAACCCAGAGTTACCAGGCTGCATCTTCACCTAAACCCAGAGGTACCAGGCTGCATCACCACCTAAACCCAGAGGTACCAGGCTGAACTCTCCACCTAAACCCAGAGGTACCAGGCTGCATCTCCACCTAAACCCAGAGGTACCAGACTGAACTCTCCGCCTAAACCCAGAGGTACCAGGCTGCATCTCCGTCTAAACCCAGAGGTACCAGGCTGAACTCTGCCTAAACCCAGAGGTACCAGGCTGCATCTCCACCTAAACCCAGAGGTACCAGGCTGCATCTCCGCCTAAACCCAGGGGTACCAGGCTGCATCTCCGCCTAAACCCAGAGGTACCAGGCTGAACTCTGCCTAAACCCAGAGGCACCAGGCTGCATCTCCACCTAAACCCAGAGGTACCAGGCTGCATCTCCGCCTAAACCCAGAGGTACCAGGCTGCATCTCCGCCTAAACCCAGAGGTACCAGGCTGAACTCTGCCTAAACCCAGAGGTACCAGACTCAACTCTCCACCTCAACCCAGAGGTACCAGGCTGAACTCTCCACCTAAACCCAGAGGTACCAGGCTGCGTCTCCGCCTAAACCCAGAGGTACCAGGCTGCATCTCCACCTAAACCCAGAGGTACCAGGCTGCATCTCCACCTAAACCCAGAGGTACCAGGCTGCATCTCCACCTAAACCCAGAGGTACCAGGCTGAACTCTCCACCTAAACCCAGAGGTACCAGGCTGAACTCTCCACCTAAACCCAGAGGTACCAGGCTGCATCTCCACCTAAACCCAGAGGTACCAGGCTGAACTCTCCACCTAAACCCAGAGGTACCAGGCTGAACTCTCCACCTAAACCCAGAGGTACCAGGCTGCATCTCCGCCTAAACCCAGAGGTACCAGGCTGCATCTCCGCCTAAACCCAGAGGTACCAGGCTGAACTCTCCACCTAAACCCAGAGGTACCAGGCTGAACTCTCCACCTAAACCCAGAGGTACCAGGCTGCGTCTCCACCTAAACCCAGAGGTACCAGGCTGAACTCTCCACCTAAACCCAGAGGTACCAGGCTGCATCTCCGCCTAAACCCAGAGGTACCAGGCTGAACTCTCTGCCTAAACCCAGAGGTACCAGGCTGCATCTCCACCTAAACCCAGAGGTACCAGGCTGAACTCTCCACCTAAACCCAGAGGTACCAGGCTGAACTCTCCACCTAAACCCAGAGGTACAGGCTGCATCTCCACCTAAACCCAGAGGTACCAGGCTGAACTCTCCACCTAAACCCAGAGGTACCAGGCTGCATCTCCGCCTAAACCCAGAGGTACCAGGCTGAACTCTCCACCTAAACCCAGAGGTACCAGGCTGAACTCTCCACCTAAACCCAGAGGTACCAGGCTGCATCTCCGCCTAAACCCAGAGGTACCAGGCTGCATCTCCGCCTAAACCCAGAGGTACCAGGCTGAACTCTCCACCTAAACCCAGAGGTACCAGGCTGAACTCTCCACCTAAACCCAGAGGTACCAGGCTGCGTCTCCGCCTAAACCCAGAGGTACCAGGCTGCATCTCCACCTAAACCCAGAGGTACCAGGCTGCATCTCCACCTAAACCCAGAGGTACCAGGCTGCATCTCCGCCTAAACCCAGAGGTACCAGGCTGAACTCTCTGCCTAAACCCAGAGGTACCAGGCTGCATCTCCACCTAAACCCAGAGGTACCAGGCTGAACTCTCCACCTAAACCCAGAGGTACCAGGCTGAACTCTCCACCTAAACCCAGAGGTACCAGGCTGCATCTCCACCTAAACCCAGAGGTACCAGGCTGAACTCTCCACCTAAACCCAGAGGTACCAGGCTGAACTCTCCACCTAAACCCAGAGGTACCAGGCTGCATCTCCGCCTAAACCCAGAGGTACCAGGCTGCATCTCCGCCTAAACCCAGAGGTACCAGGCTGCATCTCCGCCTAAACCCAGAGGTACCAGGCTGCATCTCCACCTAAACCCAGAGCTACCAGGCTGAACTCTCCACCTAAACCCAGAGGTACCAGGCTGCATCTCCGCCTAAACCCAGAGGTACCAGGCTGAACTCTCTGCCTAAACCCAGAGGTACCAGGCTGCATCTCCACCTAAACCCAGAGGTACCAGGCTGCATCTCCACCTAAACCCAGAGGTACCAGGCTGCATCTCCACCTAAACCCAGAGGTACCAGGCTGAACTCTCCACCTAAACCCAGAGGTACCAGGCTGCATCTCCGCCTAAACCCAGAGGTACCAGGCTGCATCTCCACCTAAACCCAGAGGTACCAGGCTGAACTCTCTGCCTAAACCCAGAGGTACCAGGCTGAACTCTCCACCTAAACCCAGAGGTACCAGGCTGAACTCTCCACCTAAACCCAGAGGTACCAGGCTGCATCTCCGTCTAAACCCAGGGGTACCAGGCTGCATCTCCACCTAAACCCAGAGGTACCAGGCTGCATCTCCGCCTAAACCCAGAGGTACCAGGCTGAACTCTCTGCCTAAACCCAGAGGTACCAGGCTGCATCTCCGCCTAAACCCAGAGGTACCAGGCTGAACTCTCCACCTAAACCCAGAGGTACCAGGCTGCATCGCCACCTAAACCCAGAGGTACCAGGCTGAACTCTCCACCTAAACCCAGAGGTACCAGGCTGAACTCTCCACCTAAACCCAGAGGTACCAGGCTGCATCTCCGCCGAAACCCAGAGGTACCAGGCTGAACTCTCCGCCTAAACCCAGAGGTACCAGGCTGCATCTCCGCCTAAACCCAGAGGTACCAGGCTTCATCTCCGCCTAAACCCAGAGGTACCAGACTGAACTCTGCCTAAACCCAGAGGTACCAGGCTGCATCTCCGCCTAAACCCAGAGGTACCAGGCTTCATCTCCGCCTAAACCCAGAGGTACCAGGCTGAACTCTGCCTAAACCAGAGGTACCAGGCTTCATCTCCGCCTAAACCCAGAGGTACCAGGCTGAACTCTGCCTAAACCCAGAAGTACCAGGCTGCATCTCCGCCTAAACCCAGAGGTACCAGACTGAACTCCACCTAAACCCAGAGGTACCAGGCTGCATCTCCGCCTAAACCCAGAGGTACCAGGCTGCATCTCTGCCTAAACCCAGAGGTACCAGGCTGCATCTCCGCCTAAACCCAGAGGTACCAGACTGAACTCTCCGCCTAAACCCAGAGGTACCAGGCTGCATCTCCGCCTAAACCTAGGGGTACCAGGCTGCATCTCCACCTAAACCCACAGGTACCAGGCTGAACTCTCTGCCTAAACCCAGAGGTACCAGGCTGCATCTCCACCTAAACCCAGAGGTACCAGGCTGAACCCTCCACCTAAACCCAGAGGTACCAGGCTGCATCTCCACCTAAACCCAGAGGTACCAGGCTGCATCTCCACCTAAACCCAGAGGTACCAGGCTGCATCTCCGCCTAAACCCAGAGGTACGAGGCTGCATCTCTGCCTAAACCCAGAGGACCAGGCTGAACTCTCCGCCTAAACCCAGAGGTACCAGGCTGAACTCTCTGCCTAAACCCAGAGGTACCAGGCTGCATCGCCACCTAAACCCAGAGGTACCAGGCTGAACTCTCCACCTAAACCCAGAGGTACCAGGCTGCATCTCCGCCTAAACCCAGAGGTACCAGGCTGCATCTCCGCCTAAACCCAGAGGTACCAGGCTGCATCTCCACCTAAACCCAGAGGTACCAGGCTGAACTCTCCACCTAAACCCAGAGGTACCAGGCTGCATCTCCACCTAAACCCAGAGGTACCAGGCTGCATCTCCGCCTAAACCCAGAGGTACCAGGCTGAACTCTCCACCTAAACCCAGAGGTACCAGGCTGAACTCTCTAACTAAACCCAGAGGTACCAGGCTGCATCTCCGCCTAAACCCAGAGGTACCAGGCTGCATCTCCGCCTAAACGCAGAGGTACCAGGCTGAACTCTCTGCCTAAACCCAGAGGTACCAGGCTGCATCTCCGCCTAAACCCAGAGGTACCAGGCTGAACTCTCCGCCTAAACCCAGAGGTACCAGGCTGAACTCTCTGCCTGAACCCAGAGGTACCAGGCTGAACTCTGCCTAAACCCAGAGGTACCAGGCTGAACTCTCCACCTAAACCCAGAGGTACCAGGCTGCATCTCCACCTAAACCCAGAGGTACCAGGCTGCATCTCCGCCTAAACCCAGGGGTACCAGGCTGCATCTCCGCCTAAACCCAGAGGTACCAGGCTGAACTCTCCGCCTAAACCCAGAGGTACCAGGCTGCATCTCCACCTAAACCCAGAGGTACCAGGCTGCATCTCCGCCTAAACCCAGGGGTACCAGGCTGAACTCTCTGCCTAAACCCAGAGGTACCAGGCTGAACTCTGCCTAAACCCAGAGGTACCAGGCTGCATCTCCACCTAAACCCAGAGGTACCAGGCTGAACTCTCCGCCTCAACCCAGAGGTACCAGGCTGCATCTCCACCTAAACCCAGAGGTACCAGGCTGAACCCTCCACCTAAACCCAGAGGTACCAGGCTGCATCTCCACCTAAACCCAGAGGTACCAGGCTGCATCTCTGCCTAAACCCAGAGGTACCAGGCTGCATCTCCGCCTAAACCCAGAGGTACCAGGCTGAACTCTCCACCTAAACCCAGAGATACCAGGCTGAACTCTCCACCTAAACCCAGAGGTACCAGGCTGAACTCCACCTAAACCCAGAGGTACCAGGCTGCATCTCCACCTAAACCCAGAGGTACCAGGCTGCATCTCCGCCTAAACCCAGAGGTACCAGGCTGCATCTCCGCCTAAACCCAGAGGTACCAGGGTGCATCTCCGCCTAAACCCAGAGGTACCAGGCTGCATCTCCGCCTAAACCCAGAGGTACCAGGCTGCATCTCCGCCTAAACCCAGAGGTACCAGGCTGAACTCTCTGCCTAAACCCAGAGGTACCAGGCTGCATCTCCACCTAAACCCAGAGGTACCAGGCTGAACTCTCCACCTAAACCCAGAGGTACCAGGCTGCATCTCCGCCTAAACCCAGAGGTACCAGGCTGAACTCTCTGCCTAAACCCAGAGGTACCAGGCTGCATCTCCACCTAAACCCAGAGGTACCAGGCTGAACTCTCCACCTAAACCCAGAGGTACCAGGCTGCATCTCCGCCTAAACCCAGAGGTACCAGGTTGCATCTCCACCTAAACCCAGAGGTACCAGGCTGAACTCTCCACCTAAACCCAGAGGTACCAGGCTGCATCTCCACCTAAACCCAGAGGTACCAGGCTGAACTCTCTGCCTAAACCCAGAGGTACCAGGCTGCATCTCCACCTAAACCCAGAGGTACCAGGCTGCATCTCCACCTAAACCCAGAGGTACCAGGCTGAACTCTCTGCCTGAACCCAGAGGTACCAGGCTGCATCTCCGCCTAAACCCAGAGGTACCAGGCTGAACTCTCTGCCTAAACCCAGAGGTACCAGGCTGCATCTCCGCCTAAACCCAGAGGTACCAGGCTGAACTCTGCCTAAACCCAGAGGTACCAGGCTGCATCTCCGCCTAAACCCAGAGATACCAGGCTGAACTCTCCACCTAAACCGAGAGGTGCCAGGCTGCATCTCCGCCTAAACCCAGAGATACCAGGCTGAACTCTCCACCTAAACCGAGAGGTGCCAGGCTGCATCTCCACCTAAACCCAGAGATACCAGGCTGAACTCTCCACCTAAACCGAGAGGTGCCAGGCTGCATCACCGCCTAAACCCAGAGGTACCAGGCTGCATCTCCACCTAAACCCAGAGGTACCAGGCTGAACTCTCTGCCTAAACCCAGAGGTACCAGGCTGCATCTCCGCCTAAACCCAGGGGTACCAGGCTGAACTCTCTGCCTAAACCCAGAGGTACCAGACTGAACTCTGCCTAAACCCAGGGGTACCAGGCTGAACTCTCTGCCTAAACCCAGAGGTACCAGACTGAACTCTGCCTAAACCCAGAGGTACCAGGCTGCATCTCCACCTAAACCCAGAGGTACCAGGCTGCATCTCCACCTAAACCCAGAGCTACCAGGCTGAACTCTCCACCTAAACCCAGAGGTGTGGGACCGTCAGTAGAAAGGTCCCTGGGGATTACCCATGAAGTCATCGCGCAATGAGAGATCAGGAAAGGTGAAGAGAACGATGGTAACGATGAGAAAAACCCTTTGCCCACAGAGACCCGTGTACCTACCGACTGACTTGAATGTCACCTTCCAGCCCTGGTTATCGCCCGAATCGTCACTGTGGAAGAGGATCAGAACATCGCTGCTGTTTGTGTTGATCGTGTCAGGAGCCTTATCTCCACAAAAAGGGCCAAACTCACTCAATCCGGCTTTAATCTGCAGCACAGAAACACAAACCCTCAGATAGGCAATGAGAAACCCAAACTGGTCAGAGAAACCAAACCCTGGTGGACAACCTCATCACCAAACACGAATAAATCACCAAGAAAAGATGCTGCAATGTCCATCACGCAGGCCGGCATTATCCCAGCGGCTCTATCCCGGCGGCATTATCCCGGCGGCTCTATCCCGGCGGCTCTATCCCGGGGGCTCTGTCCCGGCGGCTCTGTCCCGGCGGCTCTGTCCCGGGGGCTCTGTCCCGGCGGCTCTATCCCGGCGGCTCTATCCCGGCGGCTCTATCCCGGGGGCTCTATCCCGGGGGCTCTATCCCGGCGGCTCTATCCCGGCGGCTCTATCCCGGCGGCTCTATCCCGGCGGCTCTATCCCGGCGGCATTATCCCGGCGGCTCTATCCCGGCGGCTCTATCCCGGCGGCTCTATCCCGGCGGCTCTATCCCGGCGGCTCTATCCCGGCGGCTCTATCCCGGCGGCTCTATCCCGGCGGCTCTATCCCGGCGGCTCTATCCCGGCGGCTCTATCCCGGCGGCTCTATCCCGGCGGCTCTATCCCGGCGGCTCTATCCCGGCGGCTCTATCCCAGCGGCTCTATCCCAGCGGCATTATCCCAGCGGCATTATCCCAGCGGCATTATCCCAGCGGCTCTATCCCGGGGGCTCTATCCCGGGGGCTCTATCCCGGCGGCTCTATCCCGGGGGCTCTATCCCGGCGGCTCTATCCCGGCGGCTCTATCCCGGCGGCTCTATCCCGGCGGCTCTATCCCGGCGGCTCTATCCCGGCGGCTCTATCCCGGCGGCTCTATCCCGGCGGCTCTATCCCGGCGGCTCTATCCCGGCGGCTCTATCCCGGGGGCTCTATCCCGGCGGCTCTATCCCGGCGGCTCTATCCCGGGGGCTCTATCCCGGGGGCTCTATCCCGGGGGCTCTATCCCGGGGGCTCTATCCCGGGGGCTCTATCCCGGCGGCTCTATCCCGGGGGCTCTATCCCGGGGGCTCTATCCCGGCGGCTCTATCCCAGCGGCTCTATCCCGGGGGCTCTATCCCGGCGGCTCTATCCCGGCGGCTCTATCCCAGCGGCTCTCTCCCAGCGGAACTTTGCAATGGAATTTAACAAAGGGTCAGTACTGAGGGAGTGCAGCACTGTCAGAGGGTCAGTAATGAGGGAGTGCTGCACTGTCAGAGGGTCAGTACTGAGGGAGTGCCACACTGTCAGAGGGTCAGTACTGAGGGAGCGCCGCACTGTCAGAGGGTCAGTACTGAGGGAGCCGCACTGTCAGAGGGTCAGTACTGAGGGAGTGTCGCACTGTCAGACGGTCAGTACTGAGGGAGTGCCGCACTGTCAGAGGGTCAGTACTGAGGGAGTGCCGCACTGTCAGAGGGTCAGTACTGAGGGAGTGCCGCACTGTCAGAGGGTCAGTCCTGAGGGAGTGCTGCACTGTCAGAGGGTCAGTACTGAGGGAGTGCTGCACTGTCAGAGAGTCAGTACTGAGGGAGTGCCGCACTGTCAGAGGGTCAGTACTGAGGGAGCGCTGCATTGTCAGAGGGTCAGTACTGAGGGAGTGCTGCACTGTCAGAGGGTCAGTACTGAGGGAGTGCTGCACTGTCAGAGGGTCAGTACTGAGGGAGTGCTGCACTGTCAGAGGGTCAGTACTGAGGGAGCGATGCATTGTCAGAGGGTCAGTACTGAGGGAGTGCTGCACTGTCAGAGGCTCAGTACTGAGGGAGTGCTGCACTGTCTGAGGGTCAGTACTGAGGGAGTGCCGCACTGTCAGAGGCTCAGTACTGAGGGAGTGCCACACTGTCAGAGGGTCAGTACTGAGGGAGTGCTGCACTGTCAGAGGGTCAGTACTGAGGGAGTGCTGCACTGTCAGAGGGTCAGTACTGAGGGAGTGCTGCACTGTCAGAGGGTCAGTACTGAGGGAGCGCCGCACTGTCAGAGGGTCAGTACTGAGGGAGTGCTGCACTGTCAGAGGGTCAGTACTGAGGGAGTGCTGCACTGTCAGAGGGTCAGTACTGAGGGAGTGCTGCACTGTCAGAGGGTCAGTACTGAGGGAGTGCCGCACTGTCAGAGGGTCAGTACTGAGGGAGCGCCGCACTGCCAGAGGGTCAGTACTGAGGGAGTGCTGCACTGTCAGAGGGTCCGTACTGAGGGAGTGCTGCCCTGTCAGAGGGTCAGTACTGAGGGAGCCGCACTGTCAGAGGGTCAGTACTGAGGGAGTGCTGCACTGTCACAGGGTCAGTATTGAGGGAATGCCGCACTGTCAGAGGGTCAGTACTGAGGGAGTGCTACACTGTCAGAGAGTCAGTACGGAGGGAGTGCTGCACTAGAGAGGTTATGCTGCAATTGTATAAGGTGTTAGTGAGGCCACACCTGGAGTATTGTGTTCAGTTTTGGTCTCCTTACCTGAGAAAGGACGTACTGGCGCTGGAGGGTGTGCAGAGGAGATTCACTATGTTAATCCCAGAGCTGAAGGGGTTGGATTACGAGGAGAGGTTGAGTACACAGGGACTGTACTCATTGGCATTTAGAAGGATGTGGGGGGATCTTATAGAAACATATAAAATTATGAAGGGAATAGATAGGATAGATGCGGGCAGGTTGTTTCCACTGGCGGGTGAAAGCAGAACTAGGGGGCATAGCCTCAAAATAAGGGGAAGTAGATCTACGACTGAGTTTAGGAGGAACTTCTTTACCCTAAGGGTTGTGACTCTATGGAATTCCTTGTCCAGTGAAGCAGCTGAGGCTCCTTCATTACATGTTTTTAAGAAAAAGATAGATACTTTTTTGAAGAATAAAGGGATTAAGGGTTATGGTGTTCAGGCCGGAAAGTGGAGCTGAGTCCACAAAAGATCAGCCATGATCTCATTGAATGGCGGAGCAGGCTCGAGGGGCCAGATGGCCGACTCCTGCTCCTACTCCTTATGTCCGTACTGAGGGAGTGCCGCACTGTCTGAGGGTCAGTACTGAGGGAGTGCCGCACTGTCTGAGGGTCAGAACTGAGGGAGTACTGCACTGTCAGACGGTCAGTACTGAGGGAGTGCTGCACTGTCAGAGGGTCAGTACTGAGGGAGTGCTGCACTGTCAGAGGGTCAGTACTGAGGGAGTGCAGCACTGTCAGAGGGTCAGTACTGAGGGAGTGCCGCACTGTCAGAGGGTCAGTACTGAGGGAGTGCGGCACTGTCAGAGGGTCAGTACTGAGGGAGTGCCGCACTGTCAGAGGGTCGGTACTGAGGGAGTGCTGCACTGTCAGAGGGTCAGTACTGAGGGAGTGCCGCACTGTCAGAGGGTCAGTACTGAGGGAGTGACGCACTGTCTGAGGGTCAGTACTGAGGGAGTGCTGCACTGTCAGAGGGTCAGTACTGAGGGAGTGCCGCACTGTCAGAGGGTCAGTACTGAGGGAGTGCTGCACTGTCAGAGGGTCATTACTGAGGGAGTGCCGCACTGTCAGAGGGTCAGTACTGAGTGAGAGCCGCACTGTCAGAGGGTCAGTACTGAGGGAGTGCCGCACTGTCAGAGGGTCAGTACTGAGGGAGTGCTGCACTGTCAGAGGGTCAGTACTGAGGGAGTGCCGCACTGTCAGAGGGTCAGTACTGAGGGAGTGCCGCACTGTCAGAGGGTCAGTACTGAGGGAGTGCCGCACTGTCAGAGGGTCAGTGCTGAGGGAGTGCCGCACTGTCAGAGGGTCAGTGCTGAGGGAGTGCCGCACTGTCAAAGGGTCTGTACTGAGGGAGTGCTGCACTGTCAGAGGGTCAGTACTGAGGGAATGCCGCACTGTCAGAGGGTCAGTACTGAGGGAGTGCTGCACTGTCAGAGGGTCAGTACTGAGGGAGTGCCGCACTGTCAGAGGGTCAGTGCTGAGGGAGTGCCGCACTGTCAGAGGGTCAGTACTGAGGGAGTGCTGCACTGTCAGAGGGTCAGTACTGAGGGAGTGCTGCACTGTCAGAGGGTCAGTACTGAGGGAGTTCTGCACTGTCAGAGGGTCAGTACTGAGGGAGTGCCGCACTGTCAGAGGGTCAGTACTGAGGGAGTGCTGCACTGTCAGAGGGTTAGTACTGAGGGAGGGCCGCACTGTCAGAGGGTCAGTCTGAGGGAGTGCCGCACTGTCAGAGGGTCAATATTGAGGGAGTGCTCACTGTCACAGGGTCAGTACTGAGGGAGTGCCGCACTGTCAGAGGGTCAGTACTGAGGGAGTGCTGCACTGTCAGAGGGTCAGTACTGAGGGAGCGCTGCACTGTCAGAGGGTCAGTACTGAGGGAGTGCAGCTCTGTCAGAGGGTCCGTACTGAGGCTGCGCTGCCCTGTCAGAGGGTCAGTACTGAGGGAGCCGCACTATCAGAGGGTCAGTGCTGAGGGAGTGCCGCACTGTCAGAGGGTCAGTACTGAGGGAGTGCCGCACTGTCAGAGGGTCAGTACTGAGGGAGTGCCGCACTGTCAGAGGGTCAGTACTGAGGGAGTGCCGCACTGTCAGAGGGTCAGTACTGAGGGAGTGCTGCACTGTCAGAGGGTCAGTACTGAGGGAGTGCCGCACTGTCAGAGAGAGGGTCAGTACTGAGGGAGTGCCGCACTGTCAGAGGGTCAGTACTGAGGGAATGCCGCACTGTCAGAGGGTCAGTACTGAGGGAGTGCCGCACTGTCAGAGGGTCAGTACTGAGGGAGTGCTGCACTGTCAGAGGGTCAGTACTGAGGGAGCTCCGCACTGTCAGAGGGTCAGTACTGAGGGAGTGCTGCACTGTCAGAGGGTCAGTACTGAGGGAGTGCTGCACTGTCAGAGGGTCAGTACAGAGGGAGTGCCGCACTGTCAGAGGGTCAGTACTGAGGGAGTGCTGCACTGTCAGAGGGTCAGTACTGAGGGAGTGCCGCACTGTCAGAGAGAGGGTCAGTACTGAGGGAGTGCCGCACTGTCAGAGGGTCAGTACTGAGGGAATGCCGCACTGTCAGAGGGTCAGTACTGAGGGAGTGCCGCACTGTCAGAGGGTCAGTACTGAGGGAGTGCCGCACTGTCAGAGGGTCAGTACTGAGGGAGCGCCGCACTGTCAGAGGGTCAGTACTGAGGGAATGCCGCACTGTCAGAGGGTCAGTACTGAGGGAGTGCCGCACTGTCAGAGGGTCAGTACTGAGGGACTGCTGCACTGTCAGAGGGTCAGTACTGAGGGAGCTCCGCACTGTCAGAGGGTCAGTACTGAGGGAGTGCTGCACTGTCAGAGGGTCAGTACTGAGGGAGTGCTGCACTGTCAGAGGGTCAGTACAGAGGGAGTGCCGCACTGTCATAGGGTCAGTACTGAGGGAGTGCCGACTGTCAGAGGTCAGTACTGAGGGAGTGCTGCACTGTCAGGGTCAGTACTGAGGAGTGCGCACTGTCAGAGGTCAGTACTGAGGGAGTGCCGCACTGTCAGAGGGTCAGTACTGAGGGAGTGCTGCACTGTCAGAGGGTCAGTACTGAGGGAGTGCTGCACTGTCAGAGGTCAGTACTGAGGGGTGCCGACTGTCAGAGGGTCAGTACTGAGGGAGTGCTGCACTGTCAGAGGGTCAGTACTGAGGGAGTGCTGCACTGTCAGAGGGTCAGTACTGAGGGAGTGCTGCACTGTCAGAGGGTCTATAATGAGGGAGCTGCACTGTCAGAGGTTCAGTACTGAGGGAGTGCCGCACTGTCAGAGGGTCAGTACTGAGGGAGTGCTGCACTGTCAGAGGTCAGTACTGAGGGAGTCCGCACTGTCAGAGGGTCAGTACTGAGGGTGCCGCACTGTCAGAGGGTCAGTACTGAGGGAGTGCCGCACTGTCAGAGGGTCAGTACTGAGGGAGTGCCGCACTGTCAGAGGGTCAGTACTGAGGGAGCGCCACACTGTCAGAGGGTCAGTACTGAGGGAGTGCTGCACTGTCAGAGGGTCAGTACTGAGGGAGTGCCGCACTGTCAGAGGGTCAGTACTGAGGGAGTACTGCACTGTCAGAGGGTCAGTACTGAGGGAGCGCCGCAGTTTCAGAAGGTCAGTACTGAGGGAGTGCCGCACTGTCAGAGTGTCAGTACTGAGGGAGCGCCGCAGTTTCAGAAGGTCAGTACTGAGGGAGTGCCGCACTGTCAGAGGGTCAGTACTGAGGGAGTGCTGCACTGTCAGAGGGTCAGTACTGAGGGAGTGCCTCACTGTCAGAGGGTCAGTACTGAGGGAGTGCTGCACTGTCAGAGGGTCAGTACTGAGGGAGTGACGCACTGTCAGAGGGTCAGTACTGAGGGAGCGCTGCATTAATATATCAAAGGACTTCAATCCGTGTTAATCCCATATACAGTTTGATCTGATAACTGAGGCCTTTCTGAGATGTTACATGTTACTGGGCAGAGACGATGCTGCTCACCTTTATATAATCATAGGGGCAGGGAACATCTGGGTGGTCTTCTAAATCAAAGATCTCAGCAAACTCCAAAGAAATGGTGAAGCCTTCCTCCAGTTCAATCCGGTACAGACAGTCGGTGCTTTTGGGATATGGATTGGGATAGTCTGGGCTGCTGATGACTCCGGACTTTTCCGTGAACACATTGTCATTGCACTCAACTTGGGAGAAATGAAAACAAGCATTTGGTCAAAAATGGATTTGCTGCGACAGAAAGGAAAGCAGAAATTTCCCAACAACCTGCGGAACTCCCAAATCTGCTGGTGACACTAAACTGGGAAATAGATTCAAAACTGAGGGTGATTGTCACAACCTCGAGGGAGGTGCAGACAGCTTTGTGACAGAGAGACAAACTGCAGGTGAAAGTGAGCAGAGAGAATGATTTGGAAAATGATGAACGAGGAGCAGCTTTGTGAAGAAAATTGTATTTTATAAATCTCTGCTTTTATCTCCTTTGGGATATACGGCTCAATCTGGGCTCCCGACGTTAGCAGAGAAACGCTGTCAGCGAGTTGTTGTGATCGGCAAAGGGCTGCCGGAAATGCCGGAGCAAGCAGATTCAATAAGACATTTCCCAAGGGGGAGAGTTCAATATTGAAGGAGGTCGCACGCCCTATCACGCTGGAGTGAGGGATTGAGATCAACTCGCTAGCTACTCCCAAAATCATGGGCTGAATATTATCAGTTGTGCTGTAATTTAGCGCAACATAATTACACACAGCAGTGTGAGTAAGTGTGCATGGTTAGGGTGTACTGAGTGGGGTCTGACTGTGCACTTATTGTGAGTGTATACAGTCAGGGAGTGTGAGTGTGTACAGTGAGTGCGTGAGTGATTGACTGAGCGTGAACAGTAAATGAGAGAGTCAGTGAGAGCGAGTGTACACAGTCAGTGAGTGTGAGTGTACACAGTCAGTGAGAGTGAGTGTACACAGTCAGAGAGTGAGTGTACACAGACAGTGAGAGCGAGTGTACACAGTCAGTGAGAGTGAGTGTACACAGTCAGTGAGAGTGAGTGTACACAGTCAGTGAGAGAGTGAGTGTACACAGTCAGTGAGAGCGAGTGTACACAGTCAGTGAGAGTGAGTGTACACAGTCAGTGAGAGCGAGTGTACACAGTCAGTGAGAGCGAGTGTACACAGACAGTGAGAGTGAGTGTACACAATGGGAGAGCGAGTGTACACAGACAGTGAGAGAGTGAGTGTACACAGTCAGTGAGAGTGAGTGTACACAGTCAGTGAGAGTGAGTGTACACAGTCAGTGAGAGTGAGTGTACACAGTCAGTGAGAGAGTGAGTGTACACAGTCAGTGAGAGCGAGTGTACACAGACAGTGAGAGCGAGTGTACACAGACAGTGAGAGCGAGTGTACACAGTCAGTGAGTGTACACAGTCAGTGAGAGCGAGTGTACACAGTCAGTGAGAGCGAGTGTACACAGTCAGTGAGAGCGAGTGTACAGTCAGTGAGAGCGAGTGTACACAGTCAGTGAGAGCGAGTGTACACAGAGTGAGAGCGAGTGTACACAGTCAGTGAGAGAGAGTGTACACAGTCACAGAGAGAGTGAGTGTACACAGTCAGTGAGAGAGTGAGTGTACACAGAGAGTGAGAGCGAATGTACACAGTCAGTGAGAGAGTGAGTGTACACAGTCAGTGAGAGAGTGAGTGTACACAGTCAGTGAGAGAGTGAGTGGACACAGACAGTGAGAGAGTGAGTGTACACAGTCAGTGAGAGAGCGAGTGTACACAGTCAGTGAGAGAGCGAGTGTGCAGTCAGTGAGAGTGAGTGTACACAGTCAGTGAGAGAGCGAGTGTGCAGTCAGTGAGAGTGAGTGTACACAGTCAGTGAGAGAGCGAGTGTACACAGTCAGTGAGAGAGCGAGTGTACACAGTCAGTGAGAGTGAGAGTACACAGAGTGAGAGTGAGTGTACACAGTCAGTGAGAGAGTGAGTGTACACAGTCAGTGAGAGCGAGTGTACACAGTCAGTGAGAGAGTGAGTGTACACAGTCAGTGAGTGTACACAGTCAGTGAGAGAGCGAGTGTACACAGTCAGTGAGAGAGTGAGTGCACAGTCAGTGAGAGAGTGAGTGTACACAGACAGTGAGAGCGAGTGTACACAGTCAGTGAGAGAGTGAGTGTACACAGAGAGTGAGAGAGTGAGTGTACACAGTCAGTGAGAGAGCGAGTGTACACAGAGAGTGAGAGTGAGTGTACACAGTCAGTGAGAGAGTGAGTGTACACAGTCAGTGAGAGAGTGAGTGTACACAGTCAGTGTGAGTGAGTGTACACAGTCAGTGAGAGAGCGAGTGTACACAGTCAGTGTGAGTGAGTGTACACAGTCAGTGAGAGCGAGTGTACACAGTCAGTAAGAGAGTGAGTGTACACAGTCAGTGAGAGAGTGAGTGTACACAGACAGTGAGGGAGTGTACACAGTGAGTGAGTGTACACAGTCAGTGAGTGTACACAGACAGTGAGATGAGTGTACGCAGACAGTGAGAGTGTGAGTGTACACAGTCAGTGAGAGAGTGAGTGTACACAGACAGTGAGGGAGTGTACACAATCAGAGAGTGAGTGTACACAGTGAGGGTACACAGACAGTGGGACAGTGAGTGTACACAGTGAGTGTACACAGTCAGTGAGAGTGAGTGTACACAATGGGAGAGCGAGTGTACACAGTCAGTGAGAGAGTGAGTGTACACAGCCAGTGAGAGAGTGAGTGTACACAGTCAGTGAGAGTGAGTGTACACAGTCAGTGAGAGAGTGAGTGTACACAGACAGTGAGGGAGTGTACACAGAGAGTGAGTGTACACAGTGAGGGTACACAGACAGTGGGACAGTGAGTGTACACAGTGAGTGTACACAGTCAGTGAGAGTGAGTGTACACAATGGGAGAGCGAGTGTACACAGTCAGTGAGAGAGTGAGTGTACACAGCCAGTGAGAGTGAGTGTACACAGACAGTGAGAGAGTGTGTACACAGACAGTGAGGGAGTGTACACAATCAGAGAGTGAGTGTACACAATCAGAGAGTGAGTGAGTGTACACAGTCAGTGAGTGTACACAGACAGTGAGATGAGTGTACACAGTCAGTGAGAGTGAGTGTACACAGACAGTGAGAGTGAGTGTACGCAGACAGTGAGAGAGTGAGTGTACACAGACAGTGAGGGAGTGTACACAATCAGAGAGTGAGTGTACACAGTGAGGGTACACAGACAGTGGGACAGTGAGTGTACACAGTGAGTGTACACAGTCAGTGAGAGTGAGTGTACACAGTGGGAGAGCGAGTGTACACAGTCAGTGAGAGAGTGAGTGTACGCAGACAGTGAGAGAGTGAGTGTACACAGACAGTGAGGGAGTGTACACAATCAGAGAGTGAGTGTACACAGTGAGGGTACACAGACAGTGGGACAGTGAGTGTACACAGTGAGTGTACACAGTCAGTGAGAGTGAGTGTACACAGTGGGAGAGCGAGTGTACACAGTCAGTGAGAGAGTGAGTGTACACAGCCAGTGAGAGTGAGTGTACACAGTCAGTGAGAATGAGTGTACACAGTCAGTGAGAGAGTGAGTGTACACAGTCAGTGAGAGAGTGAGTGTACACAGACAGCGAGAGAGTGTGTACACAGACAGTGAGGGAGTGAACACAATCAGAGAGTGAGTGTACACAATCAGAGAGTGAGTGAGTGTACACAGTGAGTGGGTGAGTGCATACAGTGAGTGAGTGTACACAGTGCGTGCGTGAGTGCACACAGTGAGTGAGTGAGTGCACACAGTGAGTGAGTGAGTGCACACAGTGAGCGAGTGTACACAGACAGTGAGAGTGAGTGTACACAGACAGTGAGAGTGTGCACACAGTGAGCGAGTGTACACAGACAGTGAGAGTGAGTGTACACAGACAGTGAGAGTGAGTGTACACAGACAGTGAGAGTGTGCACACAGTGAGTGAGTGTACACAGTCAGTGAGTGTACACAGTCAGTGAGTGTACACAGTCAGTGAGAGTGAGTGTACAGTCAGTGAGAGAGCAAGTGTACACAGTCAGTGAGAGTGAGAGTACACGGTCAGTGAGTGAGTGAGTGTACACAGACAGTGAGTGAGTGTACACAGACAGTGAGAGAGCGAGTGTACACAGTCAGTGAGAGAGCGAGTGTACACAGTCAGAGAGTGAGCGAGTGTACACAGTCAGTGAGAGAGCGAGTGTACACAGTCAGAGAGTGAGTGTACACAGTCAGTGAGAGAGTGAGTGTACACAGTCAGTGAGAGAGCGAGTGTACACAGTCAGTGAGAGAGCGAGTGTACACAGTCAGTGAGAGAACGAGTGTACACAGTGAGAGTGAGAGTACACGGTCAGTGAGAGAGTGAGTGTACACAGTCAGTGAGAGCGAGTGTACACAGTCAGTGAGAGTGAGTGTACACGGTGAGTGAGTGTACACGGTCAGTGAGAGTGAGTGTACACAGTCAGTGAGAGTGAGTGTACACGGTCAGTGAGAGAGCGAGTGTACACAGTCAGTGAGAGAGCGAGTGTACACAGTCAGTGAGAGAGTGAGTGTACACAGAGAGTGAGAGCGAATGTACACAGTCAGTGAGAGCGAGTGTACACAGTCAGTGAGAGTGAGTGTACACAGTCAGTGAGAGCGAGTGTACACAGTCAGTGAGAGTGAGTGTACACGGTCAGTGAGAGAGTGAGTGTACACAGTCAGTGAGAGAGCGAGTGTACACAGTCAGTGAGAGCGAGTGTACACAGTCAGTGAGAGCGAGTGTACACAGTCAGTGAGAGAGCGAGTGTACACAGTGAGTGAGTGAGTGTACACAGTCAGTGAGAGAGTGAGTGTACACAGTCAGTGAGTGTACACAGTCAGTGAGAGAGCGAGTGTACACAGTCAGTGAGAGCGAGTGTACACAGTCAGTGAGAGCGAGTGTACACAGTCAGTGAGAGCGAGTGTACACAGTCAGTGAGAGCGAGTGTACACAGTCAGTGAGAGCGAGTGTACACAGTCAGTGAGAGCGAGTGTACACAGTCAGTGAGAGAGTGAGTGTACACAGACAGTGAGAGCGAGTGTACACAGACAGTGAGAGCGAGTGTACACAGACAGTGAGAGCGAGTGTACACGGTCAGTGAGAGAGTGAGTGTACACAGTCAGTGAGAGAGCGAGTGTACACAGTCAGTGAGAGTGAGTGTACACAGTCAGTGAGAGAGCGAGTGTACACAGTCAGTGAGAGAGTGAGTGTACACAGTCAGTGAGAGAGCGAGTGTACACAGTCAGTGAGAGCGAGTGTACACAGTCAGTGAGAGCGAGTGTACACAGTCAGTGAGAGCGAGTGTACACAGTCAGTGAGAGTGAGTGTACACAGTCAGTGAGAGAGCGAGTGTACACAGTCAGTGAGAGAGCGAGTGTACACAGTCAGTGAGAGAGAGAGTGTACACAGTCAGTGAGAGAGCGAGTGTACACAGTCAGTGAGAGCGAGTGTACACAGTCAGTGAGAGCGAGTGTACACAGTCAGTGAGAGCGAGTGTACACAGACAGTGAGAGTGAGTGTACACAGTCAGTGAGAGCGAGTGTACACAGTTAGTGAGAGAGTGAGTGTACACAGTCAGTGAGAGTGAGTGTACACAGTCAGTGAGAGAGTGAGTGTACACAGACAGTGAGAGTGAGTGTACACAGTCAGTGAGAGCGAGTGTACACAGTCAGTGAGAGCGAGTGTACACAGTCAGTGAGAGTGAGTGTACACAGTCAGTGAGAGTGAGTGTACACGGTCAGTGAGAGAGCGAGTGTACACAGTCAGTGAGAGTGAGTGTACACGGTCAGTGAGAGTGAGTGTACACAGACAGTGAGAGTGAGTGTACACAGTCAGTGAGAGAGTGAGTGTACACAGTCAGTGAGAGTGAGTGTACACAGTCAGTGAGAGAGCGAGTGTACACAGTCAGTGAGAGCGAGTGTACACAGTCAGTGAGAGCGAGTGTACACAGTCAGTGAGAGTGAGTGTACACAGTCAGTGATTGTACACAGCCAGTGAGTGTACACAGTCAGTGAGTGTACACAGCCAGTGAGTGTACACAGCCAGTGAGTGTACACAGTCAGTGAGAGCGAGTGTACACAGTCAGTGAGTGTACACAGTCAGTGAGTATACACAGTCAGTGAGTGTACACAGTCAGTGAGTGCGAGTGTACACAGTCAGTGAGTGCGAGTGTACACAGTCAGTGAGTGTACACAGTCAGTGAGTGTACACAGTCAGTGAGTGTACACAGTCAGTGAGTGTACACAGTCAGTGAGTGTACACAGTCAGTGAGTGTACACAGTCAGTGAGTGTACACAGTCAGTGAGTGTACACAGTCAGTGAGTGCGAGTGTACACAGTCAGTGAGTGTACACAGTAAAGGTGATTTTGAGTTTAACAATACCTTTGCAGGTCCGATTATCCGAGTGTAAAATGTAGCTAAATCTGCAGGAACAATAATATCCGCCGATGTAATTGTGACAGAAATGGTCACAGACTAAAGCTTCGTCCAGTTTCTCCACACATTCATCGATATCTGAAACAAAATAGCAGTTAATTATCTCCAATTGAACCAGATACACGGACTGGTGATACATCACTGACCGGTGATACATCACTGACCGGTGATACAGCACTGACCGGTGATACAGCACTGACCGGTGATTCAGCACTGACCGGTGATTCAGCACTGACCGGTGATTCAGCACTGACCGGTGATTCAGCACTGACCGGTGATACATCACTGACCGGTGATACATCACTGACCGGTGATACATCACTGACCGGTGATACAGCACTGACCGGTGATACAGCACTGACCGGTGATACAGCACTGACCGGTGATTCATCACTGACCGGTGATACATCACTGACCGGTGATACAGCACTGACCGGTGAAACATCACTGACCGGTGAAACATCACTGACCGGTGATACAGCACTGACCGGTGATACATCACTGACCGGTGATTCAGCACTGACCGGTGATACATCACTGACCGGTGATACATCACTGACCGGTGAAACATCACTGACCGGTGATACAACACTGACCGGTGATACATCACTGACCGGTGATTCAGCACTGACCGGTGATACATCACTGACCGGTGATTCAGCACTGACCGGTGATTCAGCACTGACCGGTGATACAGCACTGACCGGTGATACAGCACTGACCGGTGATTCATCACTGACCGGTGATTCATCACTGACCGGTGATTCAGCACTGACCGGTGATACAGCACTGACCGGTGATACATCACTGACCGGTGATTCAGCACTGACCGGTGATTCATCACTGACCGGTGATACGTCACTGACCGGTGATACAGCACTGACCAGTGATACAGCACTGACCGGTGATTCAGCACTGACCGGTGATTCAGCACTGACCGGTGATTCAGCACTGACCGGTGAAACAGCACTGACCGGTGATACATCACTGACCGGTGATACAGCACTGACCGGTGATACATCACTGACCGGTGAAACATCACTGACCGGTGATACAGCACTGACCGGTGATACAGCACTGACCGGTGATTCAGCACTGACCGGTGAATCAGCACTGACCGGTGATACATCACTGACCGGTGATTCAGCACTGACCGGTGATTCAGCACTGACCGGTGATACAGCACTGACCGGTGATACATCACTGACCGGTGATTCAGCACTGACCGGTGATTCATCACTGGCCGGTGATTCATCACTGGCCGGTGATACAGCACTGACCGGTGATTCAGCACTGACCGGTGATACAGCACTGACCGGTGATACATCACTGACCGGTGATTCATCACTGGCCGGTGAAACATCACTGGCCGGTGATTCAGCACTGACCGGTGATTCAGCACTGACCGGTGATACAGCACTGGCCGGTGATTCAGCACTGACCGGTGATTCAGCACTGACCGGTGATTCAGCACTGACCGGTGATACATCACTGACCGGTGATTCATCACTGACCGGTGATACAGCACTGACCGGTGATACAGCACTGGCCGGTGATTCAGCACTGACCGGTGATTCAGCACTGACCGGTGATTCAGCACTGACCGGTGATTCAGCACTGACCGGTGATTCAGCACTGACCGGTGATTCATCACTGACCGGTGATTCATCACTGACCGGTGATACATCACTGACCGGTGATTCATCACTGACCGGTGATTAATCACTGGCCGGTGATTCATCACTGACCGGTGATTCATCACTGACCGGTGATACAGCACTGACCGGTGATTCAGCACTGACCGGTGATTCATCACTGGCCGGTGATTCATCACTGACCGGTGAAACATCACTGACCGGTGATACAGCACTGACCGGTGATACATCACTGACCGGTGATACATCACTGACCGGTGATACATCACTGGCCGGTGATACAGCACTGACCGGTGATACAGCACTGACCGGTGATACAGCACTGACCGGTGATACAGCACTGACCGGTGATTCATCACTGACCGGTGAAACATCACTGACCGGTGATACAGCACTGACCGGTGATACATCACTGACCGGTGATACATCACTGACCGGTGATACATCACTGGCCGGTGATACAGCACTGACCGGTGATTCAGCACTGACCGGTGATTCATCACTGACCGGTGAAACATCACTGACCGGTGATTCAGCACTGACCGGTGATACAGCACTGACCGGTGATACAGCACTGACCGGTGATTCATCACTGACCGGTGATTCATCACCGACCAATGAAACACTGCGGAAATTTGCCTGGATGTTGCCGGCAGGCTGGAGAGGTTTAGGTTTGAAGGGAATGGACAGACTGGGGATATTTTCCTGGGTGCAGAGTTGGTCCGACTTCCCTCTCATTCCCTCCTCATAAACAGCTTCCCTTCCATCTAAGCCGTCATTGCCCCTCAGCATGCCCCCTCCATCCGTTAAACCACATTCTTCCCTTCAAAACTGGGTGCGCCGCCCATCCTGACCTCTGCTTCCTTTATGCTTTGAACAAAGTCAGCTCCACTCTCAAGTTCTCCGAAAGTTTGTTTGAAATGTTTTGTCAGTTTGCAGACTGATGCCCCTCGCTCGCTCAATTCAATGTCTAATACTCGACTGAGGTCAGTGGAATAACAATCTTTGTGACTGTTATAGCTTCACCGCCCAGTCCAAAACTCTCTGATGATCCTGTGACCCAGCAACCAGGAAACTCTGTTTCTATTCTTCACACTTACTGATTACATCACAGCTAAAATCATACAGTGACAGACCCATACCCACCAGTACTGTACCCCAGTGTTATACAGTGACAGACCCATCCCCACCAGTACTGTACCCCAGTGTTATACAGTGACAGACCCGTCCCCACCAGTACTGTACCCCAGTGTTATACAGTGACAGACCCATACCCACCAGTACTGTACCCCAGTGTTATACAGTGACAGACCCATCCCCACCAGTACTGTATCCCAGTGTTATACAGTGACAGACCCATACCCACCAGTACTGTACCCCAGTGTTATACAGTGACAGACCCGTCCCCATCAGTACTGTACCCCAGTGTTATACAGTGACAGACCCGTCCCCACCAGTACTGTACCCCAGTGTTATACAGTGACAGACCCATCCCCACCAGTACTGTACCCCAGTGTTATACAGTGACGGACCCGTCCCCACCAGTACTGTACCCCAGTGTTATACAGTGACAGACCCATCCCCACCAATACTGTACCCCAGTGTTATACAGTGACAGACCCATCCCCACCAGTACTGTACCCCAGTGTTATACAGTGACAGACCCGTCCCCACCAGTACTGTACCCCAGTGTTATACAGTGACAGACCCGTCCCCACCAATACTGTACCCCAGTGTTATACAGTGACAGACCAATCCCCACCAGTACTGTATCCCAGTGTTATACAGTGACAGACCCATCCCCACCAGTACTGTACCCCAGTGTTATACAGTGACAGACCCATCCCCACCAGTACTGTACCCCAGTGTTACACATTGACAGACCCGTCCCCACTAGTACTGTACCCCAGTGTTATACAGTGACAGACCCGTCCCCACCAGTACTGTACCCAGGTGTTATACAGTGACAGACCCGTCCCCACCAGTACTGTACCCCAGTGTTATACAGTGACAGACCTGTCCCCACCAGTACTGTACCCCAGTGTTATACAGTGACAGACCCGTCCCCACCAGTACTGTACCCCAGTGTTATACAGTGTCAGACCCGTCCCCACCAGTACTGTATCCCAGTGTTATACAGTGACAGACCCCTCCCCACCAGTACTGTACCCCAGTGTTATACAGTGACAGACCCCTCCCCACCAGTACTGTACCCCAGTGTTATACAGTGACAGACCCCTCCCCACCAGTACTGTACCCCAGTGTTATACAGTGACAGACCCGTCCCCACCAGTACTGTACCCCAGTGTTATACAGTGACAGACCCGTCCCCGCCAGTACTGTACCCCAGTGTTATACAGTGACAGACCCATCCCCACCAGTACTGTACCCCAGTGTTATACAGTGACAGACCCATCCCCACCAGTTCTGTACCCCACTGTTACACATTGACAGACCCGTCCCCACCAGTACTGTACCCCAGTGTTATACAGTGACAGACCCGTCCCCACCAGTACTGTACCACAGTGTTATACAGAGACAGACCCGTCCCCACCAGTACTGTACCCCAGTGTTATACAGTGACAGACCCGTCCCCACCAGTACTGTACCCCAGTGTTATACAGTGACAGACCCGTCCCCATCAGTACTGTACCCCAGTGTTATACAGTGACAGACCCGTCCCCATCAGTACTGTACCCCAGTGTTACAGGGACAGACCCGTCCCCACCAGTACTGTACCCCCGTGTTATACAGTGACAGACCCATCACTACCAGTACTGTACCCCAGTGTTATACAGTGACAGACTCTTCCCCACCAGTACTGTCCCCCAGTGTTATCCAATGTTCTCTTTGTTCTTTGATTAAATAACCCACTCCCACCGCCCCATCAAACAACCCACTGTTTGGTTCAGTCTGTACAAGCTTCGTAATCCAGCAACTTACCAATGGCAGTATAATGAGCTTCAAAACCGGTGAAACGCTCCTCATTGGAAAAGTCTGTCTTGAACGTGACACTCATGGTGTTGCTGTTGGTCAGGACAAACTCTCGGCCTGGGATTTCCTCAGTGTCTGTGCGTTCCCTCCCACAGAATGTTTCCAGCAAATCCTCATCAGCTGAGACCTAGAATCAAAAGGCAGATTTTACCACTGCTGCTGAGGAATGGGAAGATCCCATTGTACCTCCTCACTTTCTGACCCCTCAAACATCTTTTTTATCCAAATACAATTGCACCCCATCAGCTTTCAGGACACAAGATCCTCGTTTACTCTGCCACAATTCACATCCTGTCCAGATGAAATATCTTCTGTTCCTCTCCTCTCAGTGTTTGAATGAACCCGTGTCCAGAACCTGGATCGTATCAAACAACAAGCAGAACTGAGATGGAGATGGAGGATCAGTAGGAGACAGGCCACATCACAAGGACAACTTTGGATTGATCCACAATTCCACACGCTTTTGCTAACGGATTTGTTCAAATATGAGTATTTATTTCTCAGCTGATCATGGGGCTGATAGGTTCCTCAGATCCACTTACAGATGACATCACCTTTATTCAGCTCAGCCCAGGTGAGAGGCAGGGGGTTGGGAGGGTCAAACAGACCTCAGTGCCCTTGGATTAGAGCGTACGTGAACCAGTGAGAAATTCTGCTCGTGATCAACATCCAGATCCTCCGGCTGGAGACTGACACCGTGTTATAAGAGGTGGCATTGTTTTTTTTTTCTATAAATTTAGATTACCCAATTATTTTTTCCAATTAAGGGGCAATTTAGCGTGGCCAATCCACCTACTCTGCACATTTTTGGGTTGTGGGGGCGAAACCCACGCAGACATGGGGAGAATGTGCAAACTCCACACGGACAGTGACCCAGAGCCGGGTTCGAACCTGGGACCTCAGCGCCGTGAGGCGGTTGTGC
>NC_052158.1:161967032-161988083 GCF_902713615.1 Scyliorhinus canicula
ACACTATGACAACAGCTCTGGTAAACTAGAGGATTGGGGGAGTTTTAAAAACCAACAAAAGATGACTAGAAAAGATTTAGAGAGACAAGATAAATAATGAGAGTAAACTTGCAAATACAATAAAAACAAACAGCAAGAGACGCTTCAAATATGCAAAGGAACGGAGATGCCAAATTGACCATCGACCCCTTTGAGAATAAGATTCAGGAAATCATAATGGGGAATCAGGAATTGGCAGAGGAGTTAAAGCACGAGTTTGTGTCAGTCCTCACGGTGGAAGGCACTAATAACATTCCAAAAATAGTAAATTATCTAGGGGTAGAATGGTGGCGATAGGAAACAGATACAGAAATTATCACTGCAGCACCTGTACTGGGCAAAATAACGGGACTGAAGGATCCGCTCGACCTCAGATGCATCATGGGATGTCTTTTTGAAAATGTTTTTATTTAGTTTTCATATTTTATATCCAACAATTCATTAATTACAAATTACAAAACTGGGCCAAGAAACCAACACACATATTTACAATCATCCTGGGGTATTAAAGGAATTAGCTACAGATATAATAGCTACACTGGTAGTAACCTTCCAAGAATCTGTAAATTCTGGAAAAGTCCCAGAGGATTGGAAAATGCCAATGTAACACCTTTATACAAAAATGGAAACAAACAACTATCGGCCAGTTAGCTTAACATCTGTCATTGGGAAATGTTAGAGTCCGTTATAAAGGGTGGAATAGCAGAACGTTTAGAAATATACAATATAACGCAGTCAGCAGGTCCTCCCCACCCCCCCCCCCCTTCCACTCTTTACAGGCAGCGGGGCCCTCCCCTCATCCCTGCCACCCCCCCCCTCATCCCTGCCACCCCCCCTCCACTCTTTACAGGCAGCGGGGGCCCTCCCCTCATCCCTGCCACCCCCCCCTCATCCCTGCCACCCCCCCCCCCCCTCCACTCTTTACAGGCAGCGGGGGCCCTCCCCTCATCCCTGCCACCCCCCCTCATCCCTGCCACACCCCCCCCCCCCCCCCCCAGGAATCGGAGCTCTCCTCTCACTCCTTCCCCCTCCCCCCCCCCACAGGAATCGGAGCTCTCCTCTCACCCCCCCCCCCCCCCCCACAGGAATCGGAGCTCTCCCCCCCACCCCCCACCCCCCAGGTTCAGCCGCTGATTGCGATGGCAATTGGAAGGTTGGCCTTTTTTCCAAAGGGAATGGAGTATAAAAATAAAAGGTTTTGCTGGAACTATACAAGGCTCGAGTTAGATCACACCTGGAACACTGAACAGCTTTAGTCTCCGTGTATAAGGAGCAATATCCTGGCATTGGAGACAGTCCAGAGAAAATTCACTGGGTTGATCTCAGGAACGGCGGGAGTTTCTGATGAGAGGTAGAGTAGGTTAGGCCTGTACTCATTGGAGTTCAGAAGAATGAGAGGCGACCTTATTGAAGGATTCTCAGGGGGTTTGACAGGGTCGATGCTGAGAAGATGTTTCCCCCTGTGTGAGAGTCTCGTACCAGAGGGCAGAATCTCAGGAGTGTGGGGTTGCCCATTTCAGACAGAGATGAGGAGGAATTTCATCTCTCAGAGGGGAGTGAATCTGTGGAACTCTTTACCGCAGAGAGCTGTAGAGGCTGGGTCGTTACCGCAGAGAGCTGTAGGGGCCGGGCCGTTACCGCAGAGAGCTGTAGGGGCCGGGCCGTTACCGCAGAGAGCTGTAGGGGCCGGGCCGTTACCGCAGAGAGCTGTAGGGGCCGGGCCGTTACCGCAGAGAGCTGTAGAGGCCGGGCCGTTACCGCAGAGAGCTGTAAGGGCCGGGCCGTTACCGCAGAGAGCTGTAGAGGCCGGGCCGTTACCGCAGAGAGCTGTAGAGGCCGGGTCGTTACCGCAGAGAGCTGTAGGGGCCGGGTCGTTACCGCAGAGAGCTGTAGAGGCTGGGTCGTTACCGCAGAGAGCTGTAGGGGCCGGGCCGTTACCGCAGAGAGCTGTAGGGGCCGGGCCGTTACCGCAGAGAGCTGTAGGGGCCGGGCCGTTACCGCAGAGAGCTGTAGGGGCCGGGCCGTTACCGCAGAGAGCTGTAGAGGCCGGGCCGTTACCGCAGAGAGCTGTAGGGGCCGGGCCGTTACCGCAGAGAGCTGTAGAGGCCGGGCCGTTACCGCAGAGAGCTGTAGGGGCCGGGCCGTTACCGCAGAGAGCTGTAGAGGCCGGGCCGTTACCGCAGAGAGCTGTAGGGGCCGGGCCGTTACCGCAGAGAGCTGTAGAGTCCGGGCCGTTACCGCAGAGAGCTGTAGGGGCCGGGCCGTTACCGCAGAGAGCTGTAGGGGCCGGGCCGTTACCGCAGAGAGCTGTAGGGGCCGGGCCGTTACCGCAGAGAGCTGTAGAGTCCGGGCCGTTACCGCAGAGAGCTGTAGGGGCCGGGCCGTTACCGCAGAGAGCTGTAGGGGCCGGGCCGTTACCCGCAGAGAGCTGTAGGGGCCGGGCCGTTACCGCAGAGAGCTGTAGGGGCCGGGCCGTTACCGCAGAGAGCTGTAGGGGCCGGGCCGTTACCGCAGAGAGCTGTAGGGGCCGGGCCGTTACCGCAGAGAGCTGTAGGGGTCGGGCCGTTACCGCAGAGAGCTGTAGAGGCCGGGCCGTTACCGCAGAGAGCTGTAGAGGCCGGGCCGTTACCGCAGAGAGCTGTAGAGGCCGGGCCGTTAGGTATGTTCGAGGCTGAGAGAGACAGAGTTTTAATCGGTGAGGGAATCGAGGATTTGGGGAGAAGGCGGGAAAGTGTAGTTGAGAATTATCAGATCATTGATCTATTGAATAGTGAAGCAGACTCGATGGGCTGAATGGCCTATTTCTGCTCCTCTGCCTTATGGTCTTGTATTTGTGATTCAGGCAGCTGCTTGGAGACCAGCCATCAAGTTCCAGTTTCCACTCCGGCTGTTGACCTGATTCTTCAAAGTCTGGGAACAGAGACGAGTCCAACGAGCCGGTACAAACATCAACAAATGTGTGTGCGGCTGCCAAACTTTATTCCCGCAAAGACTTGGACAGACTTTGCTAATAGTTTCCTTGAATTTTGAACTTTCCAGTAATTACATCCTGGCTGCTGATTCTTCAGAGAGATCAAAGTAGCAGCACTCATTCCGGAATTCCAAACATCTCCGGCCCCGTTACATCATAAAACCAGAGCATTTACAGTGCAGAAGGAGGCCACTCGGCCCATCGAGTCCACATCAGCCCTTGGAAAGAGCACCCCACCCAAGCCCACACCTCCACCCCATCCCCATAACTCCACCTAACCTTTTGGACACTAAGGGCAATTTAGCAGGGCCAATCCACCTAACCTGCACGTCTTTGAACTGTGGGAGGAAACCGGAGCACCCGGAGTAAACCCACACAGACGCGGGGAGAGCGTGCAGACTCCCCACAGACAGTGATCCAAGCCGGGAATCAAACCTGGGACCCTGGAGCAGTGAGGCAGCAGTGTTAACCACTGTACCACCGTGTCGCTTGAGCGAAATGAGACTGGTGAATAGCGAGAGGCCAAAAACATGAACCACGCCAGGTGGCAAACAGTTTGCGATGTAACTGGCCGCTCCCGTGGGTGAAAGGTCCTGATGTGGAGAGGAATCAATTATCACCACTTAAGCCCTATTGCCATACAATTAACAGGAGCCACCCCACATCCAACATCCTCCCGTCATTCAGCGCCCTCCCCAGCGAGTGGGCACCGACAAACGTGAACTTGGGGGAGGGGTTTCTGCGGGGAGCCGAGGAGGGGAGGAGCCATCTCTGTTCACAGGGAAAGAGCCCGGGGGGCACTGGGCGTGCCACCCCAGTGCTCAGCGGGGGGTGGGGGATCCTCCACAGGGGGAGGCCACTATTGGAGAGGGTGGGGGAGGGCACGGGGGAGGGCACGGGGGAGCAACGGGGGGGGGGGGGGGGAGGGGGGGGGAGCACGGGGGAGCAACGGGGGGGGGAGGGGGGGGGGCACGACCACACGCGGCACCACCATTGCCAACCCTTGGATCGTGTACACCCGTTCCGGAGGCATTTCTGTCTTTGCCCATCTGCCCCACACACCACCCACACACTGCCCACCCACACCACCCACACCCCCCACAGACTGCCCACCCACACCCCCACAGACTGCCCACCCACACCACCCACACCACCCACACACTGCCCACCCACACCACCCACACCCCCCACAGACTGCCCACCCACACACTGCCCACCCACACCACCCACACCACCCACACCCCCCACAGACTGCCCACCCACACACTGCCCACCCACACCACCCACACCCCCCACAGACTGCCCACCCACACCCCCACAGACTGCCCACCCACACCACCCAAAGACTGCCCACCCACACCACCCACACCCCCACAGACTGCCCACCCACACCACCCACAGACTGCCCACCCACACCACTCACACCCCCACAGACTGCCCACCCACACCACCCACAGACTGCCCACCCACACCACCCACACCCCCACAGACTGCCCACCCACACCACCCACACCCCCACAGACTGCCCACCCACACCACCCACACCCCCCCACAGACTGCCCACCCACACCACCCACACCCCCACAGACTGCCCACACACCACCCACAGACTGCCCACCCACACCACCCACACCCCCACAGACTGCCCACCCACACCACCCACACCCCCACAGACTGCCCACCCACACCACCCACACCCCCCCACACACTGCCCACCCACACCACCCAGCCCCCCACAGACTGCCCACCCACACCCCCACAGACTGCCCACACACCACCCACCCCCCCCCCCACAGACTGCCAACCCACACCCCCAGACTGCCCACCCACACCCCCACACCCACACAGACTGCCCACCCACACCCCCACACCCACACAGACTGCCCACACACCACCCACACCCCCACAGACTGCCCACCCACACCCCCACAGACTGCCCACCCACACCCCCACAGACTGCCCACCCACACCCCCACAGACTGCCCACCCACACCCCCACAGACTTCCCACCCACACCCCCACAGACTGCCCACCCACACCCCCACAGACTGCCCACCCACACCCCCCACAGACTGCCCACCCACACCCCCCACAGACTGCCCACCCACACCCCCACAGACTGCCCACCCACACCACCCACAGACTGCCCACCCACACCCCCACAGACTGCCCACCCACACCCCCACAGACTGCCCACCCACACCACCCACACCCCCCACAGACTGCCCACCCACACCACCCACACCCCCCACAGACTGCCCACCCACACCACCCACAGACTGCCCACAGACTGCCCACCCACACCACCCACACCCCCACAGACTGCCCACCCACACCACAGACTGCCCACCCACACCACAGACTGCCCACCCACACCACCCACAGACTGCCCACCCACACCACCCACAGACTGCCCACCCACACCCCCCACAGACTGCCCACCCACACCCCCACAGACTGCCCACCCACACCACCCACACACCACCACCCACCCCCCCCCACAGACTGCCCACCCACACCACCCACACTCCCACAGACTGCCCACCCACACCCCCAGACTGCCCACACCCCCCACAGACTGCCCACCCACACCACCCACACCCCCCCAGACTGCCCACCCACACCACCCACACCCCACCCACACCCCCACAGACTTCCCACCCACACCACCCACACCCCCACAGACTGCCCACCCACACCCCCCACAGACTGCCCACCCACCCCCACAGACTGCCCACCCACACCACCCACAGACTGCCCACCCACACCACCCACACCACCCACAGACTGCCCACCCACACCCCCAGACTGCCCACCCACCCCCCCCACCCCCCCCACAGACTGCCCACCCACACCACCCACACACTGCCCACACACCACCCACACCCCCCACAGACTGCCCACACACCACCCACCCCCCCACACACTGCCCACCCACAGACTGCCCACACACCACCCACACCCCCACAGACTGCCCACCCACACCACCCACACCCCCACAGACTGCCCACCCACACCCCCACAGACTGCCCACCCACACCCCCACAGACTGCCCACCCACACCACCCACACCCCCCACAGACTGCCCACCCACACCACCCACACCCCCCACAGACTGCCCACCCACACCACCCACACCCCCCACAGACTGCCCACCCACACCACCCACACCCCCCACAGACTGCCCACCCACACCACCCACACCCCCCACAGACTGCCCACCCACACCACCCACAACCCCCACAGACTGCCCACACACCACCCACACCCACAGACTGCCCACAGACCACCCACACCACCCACTGACTGCCCACCCACACCACCCACACCCCCACAGACTGCCCACCCACACCCCCACAGACTGCCCCCCCCCCCCCCAGGCTGCCGAGACCTCAGGTCATGCGGCTGAAGGCTATCCCTAATTGGGATACAGAATCTTCAGGAGGGATAGGGGAGGGGGTACAAGAGTGGGAGATATTGTACTATTAGTTAAGGAGTCAGTTACTGCGGTAAGGAGAGATGATCGGGGTGGAGTGAAATGAAGCTTTGTAGATAGAGTTTAGGAATAATAAAGGGACAGTCACATTGCTGGGTGTTTATTATAGACTGCCCACCCACACCACCAGACTGCCCACACCCCCCACAGACTGCCCACCCACACCCCCCACAGACTGCCCACCTACACCACCCACACCCCCACAGACTGCCCACCCACACCACCAGACTGCCCACACCCCCCACAGACCACCCACAAACTGCTCACACACCACCCACACCCCCCACAGACTGCCCACACACCACCCACCCCCCCCCCCCCCGACTGCCCACACACCACCCACACCCACAGACTGCCCACAGACCACCCACACCACCCACTGACTGCCCACCCACACCACCCACACCCCCCACAGACTGCCCACCCACACCACCCACACCCCCCACAGACTGCCCACCCACACCACCCACAACCCCCACAGACTGCCCACCCACACCACCCACACCACCCACTGACTGCCCACCCACACCACCCACACCCCCCACAGACTGCCCACCCACACCACCCACACCCCCCACAGACTGCCCACCCACACCACCCACAACCCCCACAGACTGCCCACCCACACCACCCACACCCCCCACAGACTGCCCACCCACACCACCCACAACCCCCACAGACTGCCCACCCACAACCCCCACAGACTGCCCACACACCACCCACACCCACAGACTGCCCACAGACCACCCACACCACCCACTGACTGCCCACCCACACCACCCACACCCCACAGACTGCCCACCCACACCCCCACAGACTGCCCCCCCCCCCCCCCCCCAGGCTGCCGAGACCTCAGGTCATGCGGCTGAAGGCTATCCCTAATTGGGATACAGAATCTTCAGGAGGGATAGGGGAGGGGGTACAAGAGTGGGAGATATTGTACTATTAGTTAAGGAGTCAGTTACTGCGGTAAGGAGAGATGATCGGGGTGGAGTGAAATGAAGCTTTGTAGATAGAGTTTAGGAATAATAAAGGGACAGTCACATTGCTGGGTGTTTATTATAGACCCCCAGATAGTCAGTGGGAGATTGCTGGGTGTTTATTATAGACCCCCAGATAGTCAGCGGGAAATTGCTGGGTGTTTATTATAGACCCCCAGATAGTCAGCAGGAAATTGAGGAGCAAATATGTGCGCAATTTGAGGAAGGGTGTAACAATAATAATAATAATGGATGATTTCAACTTTTCCAACATTAACTGGGACAGTCATTTTGTTAACGGCTTAGATGGAGCAGAGTTCATAAAATATACAAGAGAACCTTTTAGCTCAACATGTGGAGGGTCCAACAAGGGATGGTGCAGTGCTGGACCTAATTCTGGGGAATGAAGCCATACGGATGGTTGATGTGTTGATGGGGGAGCATTTTAGTGATAGCGACCATAACACGGTGCAATTCAAGTTTGTTATAGACAAAGAAATAGACAAATTGCACAAAAGGGTCTTGGATTGGGGGAGAGCAGACTTTAGTCAAATAAGGCAGGATCTGGCCAAGATAGATTGGAACAAATTACAGGTGGGAATTCTACAGAAGAGCAGTGGGGGGTGTTCAAAGAGGAAATGGAGGGGTACAGGCCCAACATGTTCCTCCCAGGGTGAGAGGAAGGAGTAACAAGCCAGAGAACCTGGATAAGTAGAGACATTCAGGATACAATGAGAAGGAAGTGAGAGGCTTTTAGCTGCTACAAGAGGCAACAGTGGAGTACAGAAAGTGCAGGATGGAGCTTCAGAAAGTATGGATGGAGCAGAATAAAACAATTAGCAGAGTAAAGAGGGGATATGAGAAAGGTCTGGCTGGGAAAAGTAGAGAAAATCCCAAGATATTCTATAAGTATATCAATAGGGGCAGCAGGGTAGCATGGTGGTTAGCATAAATGCTTCACAGCTCCAGGGTCCCAGGTTCGATTCCCGGCTGGGTCACTGTCTGTGTGGAGTCTGCACGTCCTCCCCGTGTGTGCATGGGTTTCCTCCGGGTGCTCCGGTTTCCTCCCACAGTCCAAAGATGTGCGGGTTAGGTGGATTGGCCAAGCTAAATTGCCCGTAGTGTCCTAATAGTAAGGTTAAGGGGGGGGGGGGGGAGTTGTTGGGTTACGGGTATAGGGTGGATGCGTGGGTTTGGGTAGGGTGATCATTGCTCGGCACAACATCGAGGGCCGAAGGGCCTGTTCTGTACTGTTCTATGTTCTATAGGAAAAGGGTAACTAGGGAACAAACATTTGGGACCAAGGGGGAATCTCTGGCTGGAGCCAGAGGACATTGGTCGGGTGTTGAATGAATATTTCACATCTGTCTTCACCAAGAGAATGAGGAGGAAGATATGGAACTCGGGGAGAGAGACTGTGAGGTTATTGAGAGAAGAATTAAAAATTTGGATCAGGGCCCCTGAAATCTCCTCCCTCGCCTCCCATAGCAACCTGGGACACAATTCATCCGGACCTGGAGATTTGACAATTGTTAAGCCTGCCAATACCTTGTCCCTCCCAATGACAATTTTCTCCCCACACCCCAGCGTCAATGCCGGAGGCCACATCTGGGTGATCTTGCTATTCCTTACTGAGGCAGGACATTCATTCCACTGCTGGCCAATCAGAGGCCAGCCAATCAGCTACACAGCAGGAGTAATGGCCACTGCCAGAATTAGAATAGACCCAGGGAAATGGAATCACTGATTCCTCAAACTCTGGTTCTGGTCAGGGCCAGACGGTCAGGCTCCGATGAGGGGGGTTAGACAGGCCAGTGGGGGCACCTGGGTCTGGAACGGCAAAACAGAGGGTGGGGACTGGCTTCCAACGGGATCAGTTTCCAAAATTGTCATCATTGACGGTGTTTCCTGGCCTGAAGGTCCCATCGGGCTGTAGTGAATCTTTTTTTTTCTCTGGGCCTCTTGTTTTGACTCCACTTTCCCATCGAGGCTTAGAAACAATAGACTGAGTCTGGTCCAGTGGGGTTAGCCCATCAGCAGTTCCACTGGCACAACCCCCATCGTGGGGCGTGGCGGGGTTCTGTAATTGAGGGACTGGGCCAATTTAGCATTGATCGAGCTGACAGTCTGGTTCTTCATGCTGCTTTTCAACGTTTGGACCACCCGTTTGGCCAGACCATTGGATGGCGGACGGTATGCCGCCGTTCGGATGTGTTTCATCCCGTTGGACTTCGCGAACACCAGAAATTCTCTGCTGGTGAAGGGATTCCCATTGTCGGAGAAGAGGACCTCCACTATCCCATGGGCACAAAATGACTGCCGGAGTTTCTCGATGATGATACTGGAAGTTGTGAAGGAAATCCGATGTATGTCCATCCATTTTGAATGGGCATCGTCCAAGAAATAAACCATTGGCCCCATAAACGTCCAGGTGATGTGCGTGCGTGCCTGTACCCAAGGTCTCCTTGGCCTTTCCCATGGGTGGTGAGGCCCATGGTGGGAGCTTCTGATTTTTCTGAACTGACGGTCACGGTTTTAGCAAATTGTCAATGTTGGAGTCAGGCCCAGACCAACAGGTGCAGCTTCCTTGCGAGCAACTTCATTTTGGAGGCTCCTGGGTCGCCATCGTGTAACTCCTTCAAGATTGGCCATTGGCCTGGGCAAGAGATGACCATCTGGGCTCCCAACGGGACGATGCGTCTTCTACGCTGAATTCTCGATGTTTAGATAGGAAGGACTATAGATCCTCTGTGGGGTGTCCTTGAACTCTGCTGCTTAGGATCACGTGGCGTAGTTTTGCCTGGGGGGATTCCTCCTGGGTCCATGTCTGGATTTATTGGACAGATTCAGTCAGATAAAGTTTAAAGTCATGTTAACTTTGTCCATTACTGGCCGGGGGAGGGGTGGTGGGGATAAGCTTTTGGGCAGCGGGAGGCGACTCAGCGTGTCGGCTATGGCTTTGGGTGTTCCGAGGCGGTGCTCGAAGGAGTTCATGAACCGACATCACTAGTGTCCAGTGTTGTATCCGAGCCGGGGTGATGGGAGGGATAGCATTGTCCTCCTTAAAAACGGCCACCAGAGGTTCATGTGTCGACTGTAGACATACGGATGGAATTTCATCGCTTCGAATTTCTTACCTGAGAAAGGACGTACTGGCGCTGGAGGGTGTGCAGAGGAGATTCACTAGGTTAATCCCAGAGCTGAAGGGGTTGGATTACGAGGAGAGGTTGAGTACACAGGGACTGTACTCATTGGCATTTAGAAGGATGAGGGGGGATCTTATAGAAACATTTAAAATTATGAAGGGAATAGATAGGATAGATGCGGGAAGGTTGTTTCCACTGGCGGGTGACAGCAGAACTAGGGGGCATAGCCTCAAAATAAGGGGAAGTAGATTTAGGACTGAGTTTAGGAGGAACTTCTTCACCCAAAGGGTTGTGAATCTATGGAATTCCTTGCCCAGTGAAGCAGTTGAGGCTCCTTCATTACATGTTTTTAAGGTAAAGATAGATAGTTTTTGAAGAATAAAGGGATTAAGGGTTATGGTGTTCGGGCCGGAAAGTGGAGCTGAGTCCACAAAAGATCAGCCATGATCTCATTGAATGTTGGAGCAGGCTCGAGGGGCCAGATGGCCTACTCCTGCTCCTAGTTCTTATGTTCTTATATCACGACTGGACCCGCTTTTTTGATTTATAATAATAATCTTTATTATTGTCACAAGTAGGCTCACATTAACACTACAATGGCCAATTCTGGTTCTTCTTCAACAATGTGCGTAGAGGTGACAGTAAGGTGGCCAGGGTCGTGTTTCGCAGGGTCATTGCCCCTGTCTTTGGCAGCGAGGTATCTGAGGTAAGTCACCTTGCCCGCCTGGGACACACTTTTCCTATTCAAGGCAGATGCCCAGGTCAGAGAATGGCTGCAGGATTTCTCCAGGTTTGTCAGGTGTTCTTTCTCGGTGGCTGTGATTTAAACATCATCCGGGACAGGAGCACACAAGGCAGCCCTCAAACGAGATCTTCCATTATACACAGGCCAATGAGAATTCCAAAGGCAGGTGTATTCATTTAACCCATTGTGGGTGATGACAGATTTCTTGGTACCAGATTGAGCTTCAGCGGGAGGTACACATGGCTCATGTCCAGCCTGGTAAATGTGTGGCTTCCAGTTGGTTTTGCAAACAGATCCTCGATGCACAGAATGGAGTACCAGTCTAGGTGGCTCTGTTGATATAATTTATAGTCTCCGCAAAGGCAGACTGACTTGTCGGGCATTAGTACCGGAAGTATTGGCGCAGCCCGTTCCACAAATGATATCGGGCGTATAATCGGGTGTATCCAGCCACCCAGTTAGGTCTCTATCTTGGTGAGCAAGGTATAGGGGACTGGTCTTCACATCTATAGATTTTTGCCGAGGCCACTCTGAATTACCTCGGGATATTTCCCAATTAGTTTGTATCAGCCTTTGGTTCACATTTGATCCGTCAGTCCAATCAGATTTGTTTATGCAGCCAGTCCCTGCCCAGGAACTGGGTCCAGGCCATTGTGTGACTGATAGGAGGAGTCTGACCGTGGGTGACTGGGGTCACGGAGGTTCCAGCCTGGCCTTGGTGTCTTGTCGGCTCGGAGTACGAAGGCCGCTCGGAGGCATCTGGAGGTCTGTTCTCCTAGAATGGAGCTTCTGTCTCCACTTCCTTTTCCAGGGGTTGACCATTGGTCTGGAGGTTACGGTTGATTGGAGTAACTTTGGGGGTAGTGATACAGTTTAGCTGCATTAGTCCCTCCTGTCTGGGCTGCTGGATTTGAAAGGCCAGGCCTGAGGTGGCTTTGGCTTCCAGTCTGAGCAGTACACACACTGGCGATTCTGGCAGTCTCGTCTGCAGAGTGTCCTCCGACCACAGGTATAATCTTGCGACTGGTCTGCTGATGTGGAGCACGCTGCAGTCCATTGAACCTTGAACTTCCTGGGCCACTTTCTCAGCATTTCCCAGGGACTGTGGCGGTTCTTGGGCCAGGGCGGGTTGTGCAGGAAAGTTTCCTCTATGTCGCAACGTTGTTTATCCCGCATACCAGTCAATCCCGTAGCAACCTATGGACTGGATTAGCTCTTCACACATCTTCTCTACTGAGGAGTACTACACTCTGTATGCTTCACCCGATGCCTGTGTCTATATATTTACATTGTGTATTTCTGTATGTCCTATGTTTTTTCAGGTATGGAACGATGTGTCTGGACTGTATGCAGGACAATCCTTTTCACTACACCTCGGGACCCGTGACAATTACCCAAATCCAAATAAATACTCAGTGTTCTACCAGTTTGTTGAGCCTGGTCAGGAATTCTGATTTGTGTTGTCCAGGTATTCTTCCAGCTGTATTAAACCAGAACGCTGTAGAATTATCGATGGTCTCGGGTCATTGTGGTCTGTTACTCATTCTTCCAGTTCATTCAAAGTTTTAGACTCTGGGCTGCCGGGTAAATTCTGAACGATGTTGAACATCAGAGCTCCACGAGTGGACAAAAGGATTATCTTCTGTTGGTGATCACCTTCGATGCCATTGCCATGAAATAAAAATTGCATTCTTTCACCATACTGGGCCAATCCTCCATCTCCGCTTATATTACAGCTCGACGTTTCCCGAATAGTGGCGTACCCGTGTACTCTTCGTACATTTCCGTACTGGAGTTGTATTTTTAAAAAGCAGGGATGTCCAGAATCCGTTCTTGTTCCTCGTCGCCAGTGTAGTAATCCAGGAGACACGAAGGTTTAAACAGATTTATTCTGAACACTAAACTAAAGTCACACCCACGGTGCCCAATGTCCCAGCCCAGGGCTAACAGAACACCCGCTCTGGGTCTGGGACCACATTTAAAGGGATCAAGAACGAGTCCCCGCTCGGCGGGCCACTACCTGTTACCATGGAAACTCAAACTCCACGAGCCCCAAGGGGAGATCAATGAGCGAATCCTCGCGGTCCTCGTGAGGGTTATCCCACTACACTCTATACACATTATGCATTGTACATATATAAACACTCATATACTCTATACACTGTATTCTATAATATACACTATACACACTTTATATACTACATATTATATACTCTGCACTCTATACACTATACATACTATATACTGTACACTTTCTATACTACATACACTACACACATTATATACTATATACACTGTAGACACGGCACATACTATAGAACATAGAACAGTACAGTACAGCACAGAACAGGCCCTTCGGCCCTCAATGTTGTGCCGAGCCATGATCACCCTACTCAAACCTACGTATCCACCCTATAACCGTAACCCAACAACCCCCCCCTTAACCTTACTTTTTATTAGGACACTACGGGCAATTTAGCATGGCCAATCCACCTAACCCGCACATCTTTGGACTGTGGGAGGAAACCGGAGCACCCGGAGGAAACCCACGCACACACGGGGAGGACGTGCAGACTCCACACAGACAGTGACCCAGCCGGGAATCGAACCTGGGACCCTGGAGCTGTGAAGCATTTATGCTAACCACCATGCTACCCTGCTCTATATGCTCTATAAACTATATACTATATAAACTATACACCGTACAGCATGATGTGGAGATGCAGGCGTTGGACTGGGGTGAGCACAGTAAGAAGTCTTACACCAGGTTAAAGTCCAACAGGTTTGATTCAAACACGAGCTTTCGGAGCACAGCTCCTTCCTCAGGTGAATGGAGAGGTATCCTCGCCATTCACCTGAGGAAGGAGCTGCGCTCCGAAAGCTCGTGTTTGAATCAAACCTGTTGGACTTTAACCTGGTGTTGTAAGACTTCTTACTATACAGCATATACACGATGTACAATGCACACTACATGCACAATGTAGTTTATACTATATACAATGCACATACGACACATACTATATGCACTATGGGCAGGATTCTCCGATGGCGAGTCAGAGTGTCGACGCCGTTGTGAACACCGTCGCACTTCACAATGACACGAACGGACCGCCGGCAGCATCGATTCAGGTCCCGAAAAGCAGCCAGCAGCTGGGCCGAGAGAAACACGGTGGGCATGGCACCAAAGCGGCGCCATCATCGCGCGATGCCCGGATGACGGGGACTCTGGACAGCGACGCACAGAGGACGGGGACTCCGGACGGCGACGCACAGAGGACGGGGACCCTGGACGGTGACGCACAGAGGACGGGGACTCCGGACGGCGACGCACAGAGGACGGGGACCCTGGACAGTGACGCACAGAGGACGGGGACTCTGGACAGTGACGCACAGAGGACGGGGACTCTGGACGGTGACGCACAGAGGACAGGGACCCTGGACAGTGACGCACAGAGGACGGGGACTCTGGACGGCGACGCACAGAGGACGGGGACTCTGGACGGCGACGCACAGAGGACGGGGACCCTGGACGGTGACGCACAGAGGACGGGGACTCTGGACAGTGACGCACAGAGGACGGGGACTCTGGACGGTGACGCACAGAGGACGGGGACTCTGGACAGTGACGCACAGAGGACGGGGACTCTGGACAGTGACGCACAGAGGACGGGGACTCTGGACAGTGACGCACAGAGGACGGGGACTCTGGACAGTGACGCACAGAGGACGGGGACTCTGGACAGTGACGGACAGAGGACGGGGACCCTGGACGGTGACGCACAGAGGACGGGGACTCTGGACGGTGACGCACAGAGGACGGGGACTCTGGACGGTGACGCACAGAGGACAGGGACCCTGGACAGTGACGCACAGAGGACGGGGACTCTGGACGGCGACGCACAGAGGACGGGGACTCTGGACGGCGACGCACAGAGGACGGGGACCCTGGACGGTGACGCACAGAGGACGGGGACTCTGGACGGTGACGCACAGAGGACGGGGACTCTGGACGGTGACGCACAGAGGACGGGGACTCTGGACAGTGACGCACAGAGGACGGGGACTCTGGACAGTGACGCACAGAGGACGGGGACTCTGGACAGTGACGCACAGAGGACGGGGACTCTGGACAGTGACGCACAGAGGACGGGGACTCTGGACAGTGACGCACAGAGGACGGGGACTCTGGACAGTGACGCACAGAGGACGGGGACTCTGGACAGTGACGGACAGAGGACGGGGACCCTGGACGGTGACGCACAGAGGACGGGGACTCTGGACGGTGACGCACAGAGGACGGGGACTCTGGACGGTGACGCACAGAGGACGGGGACTCTGGACAGTGACGCACAGAGGACGGGGACTCTGGACAGTGACGCACAGAGGACGGGGACTCTGGACGGTGACGCACAGAGGACGGGGACTCTGGACGGTGACGCACAGAGGACGGGGACTCTGGACAGTGACGCACAGAGGACGGGGACCCTGGACAGTGACGCACAGAGGACGGGGACTCTGGACGGTGACGCACAGAACACGGGGACTCTGGACGGTGACGCACAGAGGACGGGGACTCTGGACGGTGACGCACAGAGGACGGGGACCCTGGACAGTGACGCACAGAGGACGGGGACTCTGGACGGTGACGCACAGAACACGGGGACTCTGGACGGTGACGCACAGAGGACGGGGACTCTGGACAGCGACGCACAGAGGACGGGGACTCTGGACGGTGACGCACAGAGGACGGGGACTCTGGACAGTGACGCACAGAGGACGGGGACCCTGGACAGTGACGCACAGAGGACGGGGACTCTGGACAGTGACGCACAGAGGACGGGGACTCTGGACAATGACGCACAGAGGACGGCCAAACAGATGATGGACAGACCGAACACGGCCCCTCACATGGGCTGGAGACAATGTCCATCGGTCCAAGGCTCGACCCAGGAGACCCCAGACCTGGGGTCCGATGAGGACATGGATCTTGCGTCCCTGCTGTCACCCAGACCCTCCACCAATGCAGATACCCTCACCTCGGTTGGGCACATTAGTGATGAGGCTTCGGGGTCACTGACTGATGCCCACCACAGAGCCGAACCGGTACAGCAGGTGGAGGTAGGAGCAGCCGAGGGGCCGGACGGTCAGAGGGCATGCCAGGACCAGCACCCAGCTGCCGCCCAGATGGTTCCCGGGTTGCTGGACCTACCAGACCCACCCACAGACCCGATGCGTTTGGAAACCCAGGGAGTGGACAACGGGATGACGGCCGCCTTCCAGCAGCTGCAGGCGCAGTTGGAGGCGTCCATCCGTGTCCAGGAGCAGGGAGTGGTGCCGGTCATGGCTGCCACCCAGGCCGACACCGCACAGGTGGCAGCCGCGGTGAAGGCAATGGAGGCAATGGTTTCGGCCATGGGTCAGGTTCTGCAAGGCTTGATGTGCACGCGTCATCCGAGGCCCAGGACAGGGCTGCCCTCTCACAGGCAGCCATGTCCCAGAGCCAGCTGGACATTGCCGCCGCGCTCCGGGGTCTGGCCCAGTCCCAGCAGGCCGTGGCCCAGTCCCAGCAGGCCGTGGCCCAGTCCCAGCAGGCCGTGGCCCAGTCCCAGCAGGCCGTGGCCCAGTCCCAGCAGGCCGTGGCCCAGTCCCAGCAGGCCGTGGCCCAGTCCCAGCAGGCCGTGGCCCAGTCCCAGCAGGCCGTGGCCCAGTCCCAGCAGGCCGTGGCCCAGTCCCAGCAGGCCGTGGCCCAGTCCCAGCAGGCCGTGGCCCAGTCCCAGCAGGCCGTGGCCCAGTCCCAGCAGGCCGTGGCCCAGTCCCAGCTGGCCGTGGCCCAGTCCCAGCTGGCCGTGGCCCAGTCCCAGCAGGCCGTGGCCCAGTCCCAGCAGGCCGTGGCCCAGTCCCAGCAGGCCGTGGCCCAGTCCCAGCAGGCCGTGGCCCAGTCCCAGCTGGCCGTGGCCCAGTCCCAGCTGGCCGTGGCCCAGTCCCAGCTGGCCGTGGCCCAGTCCCAGCTGGCCGTGGCCCAGTCCCAGCAGGCCATCTTGTGCTGGATGGCATCGCAGAATCCCAGAGGGAGGTTACACAGTCCCTGACAGGGATGGCGCACTCCCTGAGCTCCATCGCTGGGAACGTTCAGACGCTGGTCGATTCCACAGCGGGCCTCCAGGACTGGCAGCGCCAGGTCTCGGTGGTGCCACGGCGCATGTCTCCGTCCGTACCACCGTCCCATAGTGGGCTCCTCGAGGGGGGAGGGGAGAAGGTGGTTCTGGGGCCCGTCCTGGTGACTTCTGCAAGGGAGGTCCTGGAACGCTCGGACTCCCCCCGTTCTGTCCCTGGTGCATCTGGTGGGCAGCGGGCAGAGCAGGGTGGCACCACGTCATCCAGCAAGCCCGCCGAGCAGCCTGGCCCATCCAAGCCAGGACGCCCCAGGAAACGCGTGCTGCCAGGGACCAACATGGCAGGGCAGGAGTCTCAGCATTCCGCCTCCACTCCTGCTGTACCGTCTGGGGAAACACCAAGGCATAGTGGTAGGCACGTAAGGCCAAGAAGTTAGACACATAGTAAGTTGGCAAGGGTGCGGGGCACAGCTTAGTTATAGGGCCTCGGGCACTTGTATGTGAATATCACGATTAAAGTCACTGTTACACCAAACCTCGATGTCTCTGTGCTACGTCCGGTGCCTGAGGGGTTGTGAGGGGGACCGAGTGATGCTGGGGGTCGAAGTTCAGTACAATGGTGAGGCCAGGTGGGTGTTTCTTCGCCCCCCCCACCCCACCCCAACACCCCGCCGCCCTCAGCACACCAACGCCAGCTACCCCACATGGCCATGAGGTGGAGTGTCTGTGACACATACAGGGACCACCGAGGTGGAGGGTGGAGCTGTGGCCATGAGTCAGACATTGTCCAGCGATCCGGAGCTCACAGCTCATCGCAGAGCGGGTTGTCATCATTCAACATGGCACTGATCACACCCACTTACACAAGCAACTGTGTTAAAACATTCACAATGGGCCACAGGTGTAAGGTGTTGTGAAAGTGGGAGCTAGGGTTGTCAGGTGGTGTGGGAGGTGGGGGGTACTGGGTGGTGTGTTTGGGCGGAACGGCGGTGCAAGTGCCCGTGCTCAGTGATGCCCTCCCCCTAGTTGGTGAAACATTCGGCGATCAACGCCTCGCGTGCTCAATCGCCAAGCCGGTGGCGTCGTGCAGCCTCCCGGCCATATCCAGCCCCCAAGTCTGTGCCCCCCCCCCTCCCCAACCCCCTCCCCAACCTCGTCCTCCTCCTCACGTGCAGATGCGTCGCCTTCATCGAGCCCCCCCTGTGCCTCCTCCTCCAGGACATCGCCCTCTGCTGGGCTATGTTGTACAGGACACAGCAGACAGTCACTATGCGGCCGACCCTCTCTGAATGGTACTGCAGGGCCCCTCCAGTGCGGTCTGGGCGGTGCTGCAGGGCCCCTCCAGTGTGGTCGGGGTGGTACTGCAGGGCCCCTCCAGTGTGGTCTGGGCGGTGCTGCAGGGCCCCTCCAGTGTGGTCGGGGTGGTACTGCAGGGCCCCTCCAGTGCGGTCTGTGTGGTACTGCAGGGCCCCTCCAGTGTGGTCGGGGGGGTACTGCAGGGCCCCTCCAGTGTGGTCTGGGCGGTGCTGCAGGGCCCCTCCAGTGTGGTCGGGGGGGTACTGCAGGGCCCCTCCAGTGCGGTCTGGGCGGTGCTGCAGGGCCCCTCCAGTGTGGTCGGGGTGGTACTGCAGGGCCCCTCCAGTGTGGTCGGGGGGGTACTGCAGGGCCCCTCCAGTGTGGTCGGGGGGGTACTGCAGGGCCCCTCCAGTGTGGTCGGGGTGGTACTGCAGGGCCCCTCCAGTGTGGTCGGGGGGGTACTGCAGGGCCCCTCCAGTGTGGTCTGGGTGGTACTGCAGGGCCCCTCCAGTGCGGTCCAGGCACCTGAAGCCCATCTCCAAGAGGCCAAAGTACCTCTCCACAACACCCCTGGTTGCTGCATGGGCCTCATTGTAGCGGGTCTCTGCGTTGGTCTGTGGCCTCCGTATAGGGGTCATCACACTGCCGGGGTACTGGGCGGACACGTGCATGATCTGCAGGCGGTGGTCACCTGAATATTCATGGAGTCGGTCCCCTTTCTGTTCATGAACCTGTCCCTGTTCTCTGATGGTGGACGCATGGCGATGTGCAGCCCATCAATCACCCCCTGGACCATCAGTATCCTGGCCACGGAGGCGAATCCCGCTGCCTGGGCATCCTGGTGTGTGCGGTCCTCTGGAAACTGGATGTACCGGTCAGCGATGGCATACAGGGCATTGGTTACTGCTTGGATGCACCGATGCCTGTGAGATACTGGGCAGGTCCCCACTCGGCACCTGGAACGACCCCGTCACATAGAAGTTGAGAGCAACTGTCACCTTGACGACCACCGGGATAGCATGTCCTCCCACCGGTCCACGTGGTGCCAGGTGTGCCATGAGGTGGCATATATACGCGATGGTCTCCCTACTCCTCCGGAGTCTCCTCCTGCCTGCCCTGTCCGGCAGGTCCTCCAACCACATGCGGTGACGGTACACTCGAGACCTCACGGGGCGCCTCCAGTGCCTTGGCACCACCACCTGCTCCTTCTCCTCCCCCTGCGCCCCATCAGGATCAAAATCCTCATCCTCTGCATCCCCAACGATGTGGTGGTCATCGTCCCCCTCCGCCTCCTCCTGTACCTGTCGGGCGGGAGGGCCTGCAGCCTGAGCGGGTGGCACGGGGCCCTCTGCAGCCTGAGCGGGTGGCACGGGTGGCACTGGGCCCTCTGCAGCCTGAGCGGGTGGCAAGGGGGCCCCCTGCAGCCTGAGCGGGTGGCAAGGGGCCCTCTGCAGCCTGAGCGGGTGGCACGGGGCCCTCTGCAGCCTGAGCGGGTGGCACGGGGCCCTCTGCAGCCTGAGCGGGTGGCACGGGGCCCTCTGCAGCCTGAGCGGGTGGCACGGGGCCCTCTGCAGCCTGAGCGGGTGGCACGGGGCCCTCTGCAGCCTGAGCGGGGGGCACGGGGCCCTCTGCAGCCTGAGCGGGTGGCACGGGGCCCTCTGCAGCCTGAGCGGGTGGCACGGGCCCTCTGCAGCCTGAGCGGGTGGCACTGGGCCCTCTGCAGCCTGAGCGGGTGGCACTGGGCCCTCTGCAGCCTGAGCGGGTGGCACGGGGCCCTCTGCAGCCTGAGCGGGTGGCACGGGGCCCTCTGCAGCCTGAGCGGGTGGCACGGGGCCCTCTGCAGCCTGAGCGGGTGGCACGGGGCCCTCTGCAGCCTGAGCGGGTGGCAGGGGCCCTCTGCAGCCTGAGCGGGTGGCAGGGGCCCTCTGCAGCCAGTCCCTCTGCCGCTGCTGCTCTGAGCCGCCTGCGTCGATGCTGCCAAAGGGCCACCTGCAGGGTGGCAGCTCCCGCCACGCCGGCAAACATCGCTGGCTGTGCCCAAACATGCCGATCTGCAGGGGGGGATACAACATGTTAACGATGGCGCATTGACACCTCGACAGCCAGGTGCCATGGGATACATGTGTGCCCCGGTTGGCTGGTGTCACTACAGACACACAGGCACCCTGACCCCTGCCCTCAGTCTCCGTCCACTGCCCAGTTTTACCCATCCCTCCTCACTGTGCCACTGTGGGCTGGCCATACCCTCACGGGGGGGCTGGCATG